>NW_025200565.1:4119-6617 GCF_004010195.1 Chiloscyllium plagiosum | reverse complement strand
GACTTTTGAGGGGCCACATATGCGTTACTCTGTGCAGTTCTGATCGCCTTATTACCAAGAGGTTATGGCTGGATGGAGAGGCGTTTCGCCAGGATATTGTCTGGTCTGGATGGAGCCAGCAATGAAGGGCTGTTGAGTACATTACGATTACTTTCATTAAAAAGACGAAGGTTGAGGGGGTATGTGTTTGAGGCCTACACAATCAGGAGAGGTACTGACAGGGTGGATTGCAAGAAGTCCTCTCCCAGAGTGGGGGCCCAATTATTAAGAGAGACGAGTTCAAAGTAAGAGACGAAATATTTCAGGGCAATACGTGTGGAAATGTCTTTACTCAGAGGGTGGTGGGTGCCAGGAAACTGTTGCCAGAGACTCTGGTAGAAGCAGGAACGATAGCACTATTTAAGATGCATCCAGACAGATGCATGAATAGCAAGGGAGCTGAGGCATACAGATCCTTCGAAATTAGGCGACAGATTTCGCCAAATGATCTGATTCAGCGCAGGCTTAGAGGGCCTAACGGCCTGATCCTGCATTGTAGTTTTCTTTGCTATGTGTTCTTATTCGTGAAGATGTGGCCCAAGGGGAAGAAGCTGCAATAAAGATTCATTAGCTAGAGGTCAAAAAGTGATTGCCCCATCGATATGCTTCATTAGATATTCGCACCTCATTCATTTTGATGGGTGTTTTACTGTCAACTGATCTACAATAAACTTTTGTGACAATTCCACATACACCACCTTCAAAAGTCATGCCTGAGCATTACACATCAAGGCTGGATCCTATGGCAAAGCACAGTGCACGATATTCAGAATTAGTGTCTCGACTCCTTTGGTGCCAGGATAACTGTTTTCAATCTAATCTCTTCACAACAGAATGATGTCCACAAGTTTCTGAAGACATTCACTGCAAATATTTCCACTTGCTCTTGGAGTATCCCCCATCTTCAACTTTTGCGTGTGTGTGATGAGGACACTCTATGTTATCTGCACACGGACACTAGCAGAGACATAATATTATGCGAAATACATCGCGTCAGTTCTGCTCAGAATAAAGCAAATGAAAATAATTAGCTCATCTGATCAGTTCCCATTTTTCTCTCAGCCATCGACCCTCCTCAGCAAAGAGACAGGCAATGTCATAGGCCAATTGATCCATGCAATGTCGACACCAGTTTTTGATGTTCGGTGTGGTATTCACATGGAGCAATCAAATTCAGATCTACTTTTAGACTTTTCCAGAAGTTGAAAGGAATTGCATTGGAGAGGTGAGGCGAGAGGGAATGCCTTTGATGGAAACTCCGCGTTTGTCTCAGAGTGACATCAGGCATAATATAGAATCATAGAATCCCTACTGAGTAGAAATTGGCGCTTTGGCCGACAAGATCGACATAGACCTTCCGAGGAATAACCCATGCAGATCCATTCCCCAGTCCTATCACCCTACATTTACTTCTGACTAATGGACATAACCTACTGACATTGCCAGTCAATGGAAAAAATAGGACAGACATTTCACTGATTGGAATTTGAAACAATAGGCTCACGCTTGTTGGAGGCCAATCATCTCTCACCATAACTGACATTTCATCAGAAATTTAAAACAAGGAAACCTCGGGCAGGAGGAGGCCAGCTGAAACGTCTAGACTGTTTCATGACTCAATATGACCATGGCTGATAATCCAGCTGAATCCCCTGTTCCCACTTTCTCATCCAAAACCCTTTTATTCCATCTTCCCAACCAATGATGTCAAACCCCTATTTTAAAACAGGTTCGATGGGCTGGTGGAAGAAGCACACACGTGAACGGCAGCAGACACTTAACGAGCACAGTGACAAATTCTCCAAACTTCGTTCCTCTGTTTGCCAATGGAGAGATGTATAAACCTCTGCAGTGAACATTAACAGATAAAAGAACTACCAATGGCGGCTTCCATTGACATCAAAACTCCAAGCAGCACAGCACCATCTCCCACATCGGTGCTGTAGTTCTGAGGGGTAATGGAAAAACAAGAGCACAGATCGTCTTTTTATATGCTCACGTATATTAACCATTGGCACAGTTCTGACTTATTCATTATTCGTTATTATAAGATGTAGATTCATAAATGAGATGGACTGGAGCTGTAATCAAAAAATAAACGGGTCTCCCAGACGTTTAGACAATAGACAATAGACAATAGGTGCAGCAGTAGGCCATTCTGCCCTTAGAGCCTGCACTACCATTCAATATGATCATGGCTGATCATCCTTAATCAGTCTCCTATTCCTGCCTTATGTCCATAATCCTTGATTCCACAATCCTTGAGAACTCTATCCAACTCTTTCATAAATGAAGTCAGAGACTAGGCCTCCACTGCCCTCTGGGGCAGAGCATTCCATACAGCCACCACTCTCTGGGTGAAGAAGTTTCTCCTCACCTCTGTCCTAAATGGTCTACCCCGTATTTTTAAGGTGTGTCCTCTGGTTTGGCACTCACCCATCAGCGGAAACATGTTTCCT
>NW_025200565.1:0-2572 GCF_004010195.1 Chiloscyllium plagiosum | reverse complement strand
TTTTCCCACTTATCTTTGCTGTGTTATACTTTTTCTCTTTTAACTTTATATTTTTCTTAACTTCCCTCGTCAGCCATGACCACCTATGCCTCCTCCTCGGATCTGTCTTCCTTTTTGGAATGGACTGATCCTGCATCTTCTGCATTATACATAGAAATATCTGCCATTGTTCCTCCACTGTCATCCCTGCTAAGGTATTGCACCATTGAACTTTGGCCAGCTCCTCCCTCATAGCTCCATAGTTCCCTTTATTCAACAGAAATATTGTCACTTCCGATTGTACCCTCTCCCTCTCAAATTGCAGATTGAAGCTTATTGTATTATGGTCACTACTTCCCAATTGCTCCGTCACTTCGATGTCCCTACCAATTCTGACCCTCTCCCTCTCAAATTGCAGATTGAAGCTTATTGTATTATGGTCACTACTTCCCAATTGCTCCGTCACTTCGATGTCCCTGACCAATTCTGGTTCGTTGCATAAAACCAGATCCAGAATTGCCTTCTCCCTGGTCGGCTCCAGCACCAGCTGTTCTAAGAATCCATCTCTGAGGCACTCCACAAAGTCTCTTTCTTGAGATCCAATACCATCTTGATTCTCTCAGTCTACCTGCATGTTGAAATCCCCCATAACAACTGTAGTAACATCTTTGCAAAAGGCCAATTTCCGCTCCTGATTTAACTTACATCCGACATCCAAACTACTGTTTGGCACCCTGTTGATAACTCCCAAGAGGGTCTTTGTACCCTTAGTATTTCTCAGCTCTCTCCACACTGACTCTCCATCCCCTGATTCTAGGTCCCCCCGCGCAAGGGACTGAACATCATCCCTTACCAACATGGCTACCCCACCCACTCTGCCCGTCAGTCTGTCCTTACGATAGCACGTGCAGCCTTGAATATTCATTTCCCAGGCCCTGTCCACTTGAAGCCACGTTTACATCAGAAATTGAACACAGATACTGGACTGAGAAAAGATTGAATGAATTAAGATGAAATAAATTTCTTTATTGGAACGGGGAGGGTATTCAGCCCCTCAAGCCAGTTCAGTTCCTCAATAAGAACACGGCTGATCTGTGCGATAACTCTATCCCCTTGCATTGGACCCACATCATTGATGCCCTTCCTAAATTAAAAAAAACTATATGTCCAAGTTAAATTTAACAACTGATTGCCATTTGTTTCAGGGAATTTGAGCCGACATTAATATTTGTGTGTAGAAGTTTTTTTTTCTATTATCTCTGCTGAATTCCTTAATTCTTAGAAAGGGCCTTAATTCTTAGATTTTGATGTGGGCGTCACTGGCTGAGATCAGTAGCTGTTGCTAGTCCCTTGTTGTCTTTGTGAAGGTGGTGGCGAACCAAATTCTTAAACAGAAGTAATTCTTGTGCTGCAGGTAAACCCATAATGTCCTTACAGAGACAATTCCAGGATCTTGTCACTGCTCGTTCTTGACTTCAGTTTCACTCAGTAGAAATACTATAAGTTTATCGATCCTATCTCTCCCTGTTACTATCGAGAAGCCTTTCGTTATATACCCCTTAACATTCTAATTTCCGAGTTCATAGATTTATTTACGAGCTGATGTGTTTTTCTGCCGACGTTTTGACAAGTCGTAAGTGTACCTGCAGTGAAGCTTTAGTGGGTTGTCATGCCTGCTGTTTCTGTGCATCAGTTTTCTGGTACTTCCGGTCATGCATCTGAAAGGTTTGTCCACGTGATCCAGTTCAATACGTTGATGGATAGAGTTTCGGTTTGAGTTGCAGGCTTTATGGAACTCTCTTGCGGTTCGCTACGTTGCTTGTGCTGGATGGTTAGGTTGTCCCAATTGAATTTGTGTCCGTCTTTGTCTGTGTGGCTGGACATGAGACAGTATTGGTCGTCTCTGGCGGCACGTCAATACCAGCCTTAACAGAGCACTAACACTTCACCCGAGGCTCACTAATGATCTTACCCAGCAGGAAAACACATCAGCTCAGCGAATGTATCTGCAATCTCACAAACAACCCGACATCCAATTCTTCAAAAATACTTACTTAATTCGACAGAATACAAGCATAATTTGTCTAAGCGTTCCTCAGAATATATCCTCTGAAGTCCTGGGATTATTCTTGTGAACGTGCACAACATTCACTTCAAGAGCAAAATATTCTTCCAAAGGTGTGGTACCAAACCTGCTGACTACACTTTCAGGGAGCTAATGACTTGAACCATTGTCTGAAAACGTATAATATATTGTCTGAAAACTTCTTCAATGTTATGAGGATTTCTGCCTCGACTATCCTTACATGCTTCCTGGATTGTTGTGTTTTTCCAGTCTTCTGTCCGTGCATTTTGGATCACACCATCTTCAGATACTTTTTTGCCTCTCGACCATCCGGACAGGCAGTGACTTGTAGATTCCCAACATGCTCTGGCTAAAAGAAAATCGATATAGTATGTAAATCCTCCCATTTCCTGTAAATCTATGCTGCCCGTCATTAAGCCCTGCATCAAGGGGATCCTTTCTTGTCTTCCCTGTCTATTCCTCTAATCGTATATTCACGTCAGTCGTGTGTCCTCCCAATTTCCTCTG
>NW_025200564.1:0-6616 GCF_004010195.1 Chiloscyllium plagiosum | reverse complement strand
TTTTTCTCAGTAATATCAGTACCTGAGGAAGTGCCACCGGATCCAAAATGCGAACTGATTTCTCTTCACAGATGCTGCCAGATCTGCTGAGCTTTTCCAGTACCTTCTGGTTGTTGTGCATGACTTACAGCATCCGCAGTTCTTTTGATTTTAATTTACTCCGAGTATTTCTTTCAGGTCTAGCAGACTGAAACAGTATTTATCAACCCTCCCAGTCCACACTAACTCCATCTCTCTCCCAGTCCCTTCACACTCACTGAGACCCCTCCCCACTCACAGTGACACTGCGCTTGCAAAGCTCATGGTCAGGTGTTGGCCCGCTGGACCCACCCCGCATTCACTTCTATTGGCTGGAGGATCACGCCAACTGTCCTATTGGTCTGAAGCTGTGTCATTTAGCCAGGCTCCATTGTGACATAGGTGGTGGGATCCTCCCAGGTACATCAAAGGCTGAGGGGTGACCTCAAAGATTTATAAAATCATGAGGGGCATGGGTAGGATAAATAGACAAGGTCTCTTCCTGGGATGGAGGAGTCCAGAGCGAGAGGGCATAGGTTTAAGATGAGAAGGGAAAGATTTAAAATGGATCTGAGGGGCAATTTCTTTCACATTGGAGTTGGTGCGTGGATGGAATCTTCTCTCGGGAAGTGGAGGAAGTTGGTACAATTATACCATTTGGCATCTGGATGGGTATATGAATAGTAAGGGATATGTGCCAAGTGTTGGCAAATGGGACTAAATTAGGTTGGGATATCTGGTCGGCGTAGACCAGTTTAACCAAAGACTGAGTTTTCATGCTGTACATGTCTATGGCTCTGCCCTGTGATGAGCTTCATCATTCACTGTGAATGGGACAGTATCTCAGAGCACAGGGGCCGAGGGCTATTCAGCCCAATGAGGCTGTACACTCTCCCTCTGGAGATGGTGCCAGTCAGTCCCAACTCACCTTCCATTTGGACATAGCCTTCCAAATCCTTCCTTTAAAAAGGAAAATTGCAAATTTGTTTTGACAATAACTACTGAATCTGCATCCAGCTGTCGATCAAATTGTTCCAGATGCTCAGAACTTACTGAGTAAAATAATCTTCACGTTTTTACCCTGCATTATTTGCCAGTTACCTGAAAGTAGTACATAAAAATTGTGACA
This sequence comes from Chiloscyllium plagiosum, assembly GCF_004010195.1. Lineage (NCBI taxonomy): Eukaryota > Metazoa > Chordata > Chondrichthyes > Orectolobiformes > Hemiscylliidae > Chiloscyllium > Chiloscyllium plagiosum. Next base: position 5,469 of record NW_025200564.1, on the reverse strand, counting down.
ATGTTAACAATTTCTCATGCTGTCTCTCTGTAAATTAAATTTCCTGGAAACAATTCTGCTCCTCGTTGAAGTCACTGCTTTACCTTCTCAGCTCCAAGGAAAATTTTCTGACCTTCTGCTAACTCTCCATAAAAGAGAAACCAATCTTAATTTTAATTTATTAGTGTCATAGAAATGTATAGCACAGAAACAGACCCCTTGGTCCAACTTGTCCATGCCCACCAGATATCCTAAATTAATCTCAACCCATTTGCCAGGACTTGGCTCATATCCTTCTCAAACTTGCCTGATCACATATCCAATCAGATGCCTTTTAAATGTTACAATTGTACCAGCCTCCACACTTTCTCTGGCAGCTCATTCCGTACACATACCATGTTCAGCTTGAAAACATTGCTCCTCACATCCCTTTTAAATCTTTTCCCTCACACCTTAAGCCTGTGCTCTCTGGTTTTGGACCCACCTAACGTGGGAAAAAGGCCCTGGCTGTTCACCCTCACCATGTCCCTCACGAGTGAATCAACCACTGAGGTCACCTCTCAGCATGCGATGTCCCAGGGAAAACAGCCCCAGCCAATTCAGCCTCTCCCTATATCTCAAACTCTCAACCCTGGCAACATCTTTGTGCATCTTTTCTGAATCCTTTCAAGTTTCACAACATCATTCCTATAGCGGGGAGACCAGGACTGAAAGCATAATTCGAGAAGTAGCTGAATCAATGCCCTGTACAGACCCAAAATAATGTCGCAACTCCTATACTCAATACAAAACATCTTCTTCACTAGCCTACCTAAGATTCCACTTTCAAGGAAGTGTGAACCTGCATTCCAAGGTCTCTTTGTTCAGCAACACTTCCCAGGACCTCCTCATTAAGTGTACAAGCCCTGCTCTGATTTGCTTCTCCAAAATGCAGAACCTCATATTTATCGAAATTAAACCCATCTGCCCCTCCTTAGCCCATATGATTGAAGTCCCATTGTACTGAGGTAAACTTCTTCACTGTCCATTACACCTCCAGTTTTGGTATCTAGTGTAAACAGACCTCATATATTCACATAGAAATCATTGATATAAAATGACAAAAAGCAGTGGACCCAGCACCCATCCTGACAGCATATTTCTCACACAGTTGTTGGGTTGGGTAAGTTGTTGGCATGGACGGTACGGACTGAAGGGTCTGTTTCCATGTTATACATCTCTATGACCTTCTAGACAATTCTGTATCTAAATAGCTCGTCCTCCCTGTATTCTACAGTCACAAACTTGCTAACCGGTCTGTTATGTAGAACTTTGTGTCTTCCTGGAGTCCAAGTTAGCGACTTCCATATACAAAGCCATGCTGCCTCTCCCTCATCACTTCTTGCCTTTCCAATTACATGTAAATCATGTCCTTGAGAATCACATCCAACAACTTCTCTGCCACTGATTTCAGGCTCACTGGTCTATTGTTCCCTGGCCTTTCCTTCCCACCTTTCTCAAATAATTGCGCCCATCGTCCAGCACCTCACCTGTGACTATCAATGACACAAATATTTCAGCAAGGGGTCCAGCAAATATTTCCCTAGATTCCCACAAAGTTCTGGGTTACACCTGAGCAGGTCCCAGGGATTATTCCACCTTGCTACCGTTTAAGACATCCAGTACCCCCTCCTCTGTAATATGGACACTTATCACGTTATCATTATTTATTTCTCCAAACACTCTAGCTGCCACATCCTCTTTCAGTAAAAGAATCTCATATAGAATCTCTCCCACCTCCTGCGGTTCCACAGACAGCCTTGATGATTTTTGCGGGTACCTATTCTCTGCCTGGTTACCCGTTTGTCCTTAGTGTATTTGTACAATCACTTTGGATTCTCCTTAAACCTATTTCCTAAAGCTATCTCATGTCCCAATTTTGCCCTCGTGGTTTACCTCGAGTATACTCCAACTGCCCCTACACTCCTCTAGGGAGTCACACAAACCCAGCTGTCTGTACCTGCCATATCCCTCCTTCATTTTCTTGACCAGGCCTTCAACTTCTCTCGACAGGCAGCATTCTCTACTCCTACTAGCCTTGGCTTTAACAGGAACATACTGTCTATGTACTCTCATCGTCGCAGGACTATAGAGGCAATGGCAGATGAGGACAGAGATGCAATTATTCTCAGTAAAGAGTTTATGTTGGGAAAGATAACAGCCTAAAGGTAGATGGGTCTCCTGGCCTTGATGGAATGCATCCCAGGGAAAAAAAAAGAAATGGCGGGGGGGGGGGGGGGGGGTCAGGTGGAATAGCTAATACAACTCGTGATAATTCACTAAAATTTGTTGGATTCTGGGATGGTTTTGACAGAATGGAAGCTGCCAATGTGGTGCCACTATTTTTCAAAAAGGACCCGTTAGCGTAACTTCTTTTGTGGAGAAAATGCTTGAATCTCTCAAGGAAGTAGTGGTGAGATATCTGGGTAGAAATTGTCTCATTGAGCAGACACAGCATGGATTCATGAAAGGCAGGTCATGTATAACGGCATTGTGGGCGGCACGGTGGCACAGTGGTTAGCACTGCTGCCTCACAGCGCCTGAGACCCGGGTTCAATTCCCGCCTCAGGCGACTGACTGTGTGGAGTTTGCACATTCTCCCCGTGTCTGCGTGGGTTTCCTCCGGGTGCTCCGGTTTCCTCCCACAATCCAAAAGATGTGCAGGTTAGGTGAATTGGCCATGCTAAGTTGCCTGTAGTATTAGGTAAGGAGTAAATGTGGGGGTATGGGTGGGTTGCGCTTCGGCGGGTCGGTGTGGACTTGTTGGGCCGAAGGGCCTGTTTCCACACTGTAAGTAATCTAATCTAATCTAATCTAATAACACATTTACTGAAATTATTTGAGGATACGACGAGTGTGTTGGACATGGGAGACTCGGTGGATGTGGTGTATCTGGATTTCCAGAAGGTATTCGACAAGGTGCCACACAAAAGGCTGCTGTATAAGGTAAAGATGCATGGCATTGTGCGTAATTATCATTGATACAGGATCGGTTAACCAACAAAAAATAAAGAATGGGGATAAATGGGTGTTTGGATTACTGTTGGCACTACAACTGTTTATAATTTACACAAGTGTTTTGGAGTTGAGGACCAAGTGTACGGTGTCAGAGTTCACATTTGATACAAAGATAAGGGAGAGCAATGTCTGCAGAGGCCACTGTCAGTCTGCACAGGGATACAGATATGTTAAGTGAGTGGGTAAGGATCTGGCGGATGGAGGACAATGTTGGGAAATGTGAGGTTATCCATTTTAGTTGGACTAACAGCAAACTGATGACGAAATGGTGAAAACTTGCAGCATGCTGCTGTACAGAGGGAGCTGGGTGTCCTTGTGCATGAATCACAGGAAGTTGGTTTGCAGGTGCAGCAAGTAATTATGGCAGTGAAGGGAATATTGTCCTTCATTGCTAGCGGGATGGTTATGCTGCAGCTGTACAGGGTGCTGGGAAGGCTACACCTGGAGTACTGTGTACAGGTTTGGTCCCCTTACATTAGCAAGGATGTACTGGCACAGGAGGTTTACTAGCTTGAGTTGGGAGTTGAGAGGGTTGGCGTATGTGGAGAGATTGAGAAAACTGGTTCTATAGTCATTGTAATTTAGAAGAATGGGAGGTTGGAGAGGAAAAAATAAAACTTTGAAGGAAGTAGATAAGATAGAAGCAGGGAGGTTATTTCCACTGGGGACGGGTGAAACTAGAGCATAACCTCAAAATAAGGGGAGCAGATTTAGGGCTGAGTTCAGGCGGAGCTTCTTCAGGTAAAGGGTTATGAATCTGTGGAATTCCCTGCCGAGTGCAACATTTGGCGTTATCAACTTGAACGCCTTGAAGGCAACATGTAGATTTGTGAACAGGAAAAGAATTAAGGCTTATGGTGAGAGAGCAGGAATGTGGAGCTGAGGCCATGAAAAGGTCAGCCCTGATCTTGTGGATGGCAGAGCAGGCTTGAGGGGTCAGATGGCTTACTCCTGCTCTTATTCCTTATGTTCTTATGTTCCCACTTTCCAGCCATCCCTTTCCCTGGGAATAACCTCCTGCAAACAAATTTTGAAAGTGCTTGCCTTGTGCTGTCAAAATTGGCCTTTGTCTAATTTAGAACCTTAACTTTTAGATCTGGTCTATTATTTTCTGTAACTATTTTAAAACGAGGAGAATTATCAGAGAATCCCAACAGTGTGGAATAAGACCATTCATCTCATCACATCGACACTGACCCTCAGAGCCAGGACCACCCTACACATCCCTGAACACTATGGGCAATTCAGCCTGGATAATCCACCCAACCTTCACATCCCTGAACATGTGGGCAATTCAGCCTGGATAATCCACCCAACCTACACATCCCTGAACACTATGGGCAATTCAGCCTGGATAATTCACCCAACCTGCACATCCCTGAACACTGTGGCAATTCAGCCTGGACAATCGAACCTACCCAGCATATCTTTGCACTGTGGGAGGAAACCAGAGCACCCAGATGAAACCCACGCAGACAACCACAATAAGGAGATCATCCATTCCTTATTTCCCAGTTCCACCCAAATAACTTCACTGGACGTACTCCCAGGAATGTCCTAAGCACAACCATAATGCTGTCCCTAATCAAAAATGCCACTCCCCCTCCTCTTGTCCTCCTTTCTATTCTTCCGATAGCATCTATACCCAGAAACATTAAGCTGCCAGTCCTTTCTATAATACCCATGATATTAGATTAGATTACATTACATTACATTAGATTACATTACATTACATTACAGTGGGGAAACAGGCCCTTCGGCCCAACAAGTCCACACCGACCCGCCGAAGCGAAACCCACACCATACCCCTACATTTACCCCTTACCTAACACTACGGGCAATTTAGCATGGCCAATTCACCTGACCCTGCACATCTTTTGGACTGTGGGAGGAAACCGGAGCACCCGGAGGAAACCCACGCAGACACGGGGAGAACGTGCAAACTCCACACAGTCAGTCGCCTGAGGCGGGAATTGAACCCGGGTCTCAGGCGCTGTGAGGCAGCAGTGCTAACCACTGTGCCACCGTGCCGCCCACGAATATCCCAGTGCCATGTTCAAAACCATACCCTGAGCTCATTTGCCTTCCCTGTCAGGCCTCTTGCAATCCCACCTTGTTCTGTGCCTTGCCCTTGCCTGCAATGACTATTTGCCTTCTGAACTGTACCAGTCTCAGAGATAGCTCTAATCTCACTATCTATTTGCGATCACACCTACTCCTCGCTGGTTTACTGCCTCCCGAGTAGCATTAACAAATCTCCCGGCCTCGATATTAGACACCTTCCAAATCAGGTACCCAAATACATCCTTCTTATGCAGGTCAACTTTACTCCAGAGTTGATCACAACGATCCAAAAATGTGAATCCTTTTCCCCTGCACCAGCTCCTTAGCCACTCATCGAGCACCTCCTCCTCCTCTGTAATATGGACTTTT
>NW_025200563.1:3871-6615 GCF_004010195.1 Chiloscyllium plagiosum | reverse complement strand
GACGGATGATGAGTCAGGCGGTGAGAGTATTGGAATATGATCATCTTACCAGGTATTTCTGCAAGCACCAATGGTTGAAGGGTCCCCAGTGTGGGTCCACCGACCATGGACCATTAAAGATTTCGGACGTGCCTCTGGGCAGTTGCCTGATCCACGTAAGATTGGAGGGAATAAGTTCACCGAAGAAGTGACGAAGTTCTGTACCGAGTTCCGTCCCACAGTGCATGCGACGAGACGCCTTTTGGGACGAAAGCGTTGTGCTGATGTCACCAAAATCATGTATAACTGGCCAGCTGTAAATGTCCATGCCAGATCTACCGAACCATAGGAGGAAGAAAATTGAGACTTTAATGCTTTTGTTGCAGCGCTGGCAATCGCCTGTAGGGAGGCATTCCCAGTGCGAATGAACATGACCAAAACTGCAATGTGTAATCAAGGAGAAGGTGAGACAGTGTCCCAGTACCTTACGCGCCTCACTGAAGTCCATAACATCCATAGTGGACTGAGACCACCCGACGACATAATGGCAGAAATCAAGGCGTATGAGGAACACCTGAAACAGCTTCATCAATGGAATGGAGGACGAAATAGTGAAAAAGGTGAAAGACACATGTATTACCTCGGACGCGGGAAAGCTGAATTTGATAGAACAATATGCGATACATGCTGAAAAATTGCTTACCCAGGAGAAGGATAGGTGGAAACTAAAGATGGGCAGCAAGTGCATAAAGCTTAGCTTACTTTGATGCAAATGGTCATCCAGCCATTGGAGGGATGTGCTGCAGGAAAAGAGAGAGGCAGAGGGGAAGGTTGTGGAAAGGAAGAGGAAGGGGTTGCAGAAGAAGTGCTGGCAGATGTCGTTCTGGCGGGTGCTTAGTTTGTAGAGCAATGGATCACTGGGCGTGACAGAGCCCGCACAGACAGGCTCACTCGGCCCTGGAGGTTAGGCAGCAGTGTGACTGGCAGGGGAAGGCTGAGTTAGAGGTCGGCAGCCCACAAGTTACAGGTAAACCTCTTTCCTTTATTCTTGGCAACGAAGACTCGCTTATGCTAATCTCTTCTACTAATCTTATTGGCCCTGAGACGTGCCCCACCTCGATATTGAGCACTGCGATTGCTAAGTGTGGACAATATGTTCATTATAACAACGATTCCTATAAGTCGATGCCTACCTCTATGTTTTATGTGGAAGGTACACCAGTTACTTTTTTAGTAGACACAGGGGCAGCATATTCAGTCATTAAATCAAGCCAGTTCAGAGAGTCAACGCGAATAAAGTTGAGTAGAAGGTTCCTGAACTCAATGGGTGCATCAGGAGTTGTGCTCCGAGAGAGATTTACAGCACCGCTGCAGAACTGAATACCCGTTAAAACCTGAGGCTATAGCAGGAATTACTCCAGTCTTTGAATCCCCCTTTTCAGGCAATAACTCTGTTGTTCCACGCGCCTCAAATGTTCCTCACCCTGTACTATATTAGATCAAATTCCACCGGACAGTAAATGATTCTCTGTTGTGGATTTAGCAAATATCTTCTTTAGTGCACTGGGACATCGAGATCGTCAATTCTGGTTTGCTTTTTTTATTCAAAGAGAAATCATATACCTTCACATGACTTTGTCAAGGTTACTGTGAGTCCCCCAACATATACAATGAGGCTCTATGCAGGAGTCTGGAGACTTTTGTTTTAACCCTGGGGTCAGCGCTTATGCAGTGTGTAGATGATTGCTTGATAGCAGCATAAACTGCACCTACACTGTGGATTCCGAATCCAGAGCTGAAAATGTGTTGCCGGAAAAGCGCAGCAGGTCAGGCAGCATCCAGGGAACAGGAATTTCCTGAAGAAGGGTTTATGCCCGAAACGTCGATTCTTCTGTTCCCTGGATGCTGCCTGACCTGCTGCGCTTTTCCAGCAACACATTTTCAGCTCTGATCTCCAGCATCTGCAGCCCTCACTTTCTCCTCAATGATTCCGAATCAAAACAAGCCGTTTGTACAAACGGTAGATGAGAAGCGTGGCTGCATGACACCTGCCCTGTTGCAGGCTAATAGGGGAACGATTGAGGCCAGTAGCTTATTTTTCAGTTAAACCTTTCCCCATAGAGGTAGGATTGCCTAAATGCTTGCAAACCATGGCCGCATCTGAAAAGGTTGTTGTAGCATCCAGGGATATAGTCAGCTATGGTGAATTAACCCTACTGGTCCCACATGCAGTATCCTTACTGCTTTCCAAGTAAAATACAGCACACATGTGGTCAGCACGTTGGCTCAGATATAACATTTTTTTATTGGAGACGCCTGACATTTCAATAAAGTGATGCAACGTCCTTTACCCTGCTAGCCTTCTCCCCATAAAAGGAGACGGAGACCCACATGAGTGTATTGCTGTAACTAATGAAATTTGCAGCCCTAGTCCAGACTTGCAGGATGGATTCTCCACTTCAGAATCCGGTTATGGAGACTTTTGTGGATGGGTCAACATTCAGGAGCATGGAGACAGGCCAGAAATGTGTTGCATATGCTGTAATGACTCCCCAAGAGGTCGTCAAAGTGGGATAATTCCTTTCTCATCATTTGCCTTGACTGAGGCATGTAAATTGGCTGAGGGAAGGACAGTGAATATTTACACCGACAGCAGATATGCATTCGGGGTTGTACATGACTTTGGAACCCTATGGAAACACAGGGACTTCTTGACCTCCACCGGAAAGCCCATCACACACCGTGGTCTGATTTCTGACCTCCTG
>NW_025200563.1:0-2676 GCF_004010195.1 Chiloscyllium plagiosum | reverse complement strand
GTTAGGTTCTTCACTCAGCGAGTCGTAAGTTCATGGAATGCCCTGCCAGCAGCAGTGGTGGACTCTCCCTCTTTATGGGCATTTAAGCGGGCATTGGATAGGTATATGGAGGATAGTGGGTTAGTATAGGTTAGGTGGGCTTGGATCGGCGCAACATCGAGGGCCAAAGGGCCTGTACTGCGCTGTATTCTTCTATGTTCTATGTTCTATATTGTCTGATTATAGTTGACATGTTTTCCAAATGGTTGGAAGCGTTATCCATGTCAAAACAGGATGTCAGTGCCTCGGCTTTTCTAACTGAAATAATTCCAAGATGGGACATCCCTGAAAGCCTTTTGTAGTGACAATGCGACACCATTTGTCAATAATGCCTTGTAGCAGATCCGTGATTATTTGGGAATAAACATGAGACAACACTGTGCATACCACCCAGCGAGTGGTAGGGCAGTGGAAAGAAAAAATGCTACCCTAAAACATATAAATGGACGAAATGTTGTGAGGAACTAGGGTTGACATGGACAACGTTTTGCTAACGTATATGAGATCTAGGAGGAGGGGGAAGAGCTAATCTTAGCCGGTTTGAGATTTTGTTTTGTAGGCCACCAATTACAGGAATGGTCCCATGACCTAAGGTAAGACAGATAACAGGCCACTGTGAGGGTGAGATGTTGTGTTACTGTGCAAAACTCTCGACACTTTTGTGTCAAGCATCGAATCAAGTGAAAGCAACACTACCCCAATTAGCAGAGGGGAAGTTGCACAATCTGGAGACTGTATAGTGGTGAAAAACTTCAGGCGGAAAAGCTAGAAGGCAAACAGGTGACTGGGACCATTTCAAGTGCTCCTTACAACACGGGCAGCTGTTAAGATCTCTGATGTATAGATAGTGGCTCTGTATTTTTTTTTTAAATGTTGTTTTGTACATTTCTTTTTTTAAATTCTGGCTCTGTTTTCTTTGTCCTTGTTGCCATAAAATGACAAAAAAGGGAAAAGTAAGGGGAAATTAACAAAATTAACATTTACTGTGAAATCTGAAAAAGAATGCTATGCTAAATTTAATTTTTTTCCGAACGTTGCAAACACTTTGCTGAATTCTGCAGTCGAAGAGACAGCTTGTCTTTGCTGAAATGTTTAAACATTCAACCTGGACTGGCAAGCAGTCGAATTCAGCAGAAAAAGCTAAGGAAAACATAAAGACAGTTACAGTGGGTAAAAATAAAGCTTTTTCTTTGCTCTTGTTAGCATCTGAGTCCAATCAGTTTAATTTCCACGACAGTCAGTGATACACCTGACTGAGATTCTCTGGATCAGTTTCTCACACAGTGGGGGCTGTCATCATTTCCTGCTGGTCTTGGAATACTCTATTTTTAAAAATCCAACTTCTCTATGATGCTAATCTATTGGCCAAATGGATTTTGTTTAGCTGTTAGTAACCTAGCTCTGTAATATTATTGGGAACAAGTGATCTGGGCAGACAGCCAGTATCAGCACACTGCTCACAGTGTATGATACCGAGACAAAGGGCTTGCAGTCTAGAGGTATTTCTAAAAATAATTTCTAACGTCTGTCTGTTCATATCTATCCACAATCATGCTGTCCTTTGATCTATTTAACTTCACCCTCATCTAACACCTCTTCATCTCCCACTCAGTTAGTCACTCCCCTTTGTATTCTCTCTCAGTTTATCTCTCTTCACGTTCTTTCTCTCTGTTTATTTCTCTCTCACTCAATGTATCTCCACATATTCTCTCTAGCTCCAATTGTGCCGTTGACGAGATTGTGACCCCACGATGGGCTGACTGACTCCCATTTGTGCTATCATAATTCCACGGTTCTCTGACAGACACGCTGGTCCGGTGACAGGTACAGTGCACAATTACCATTATCTCTTCATGTTCTTCTCTGATGTGCAGCTCCCTTGACATGTCTATTCAAACAAAACAGACTGAATGGAATTCGAGCAGTTGGGATGACTTTCATCACCGTGCATTTCAACCAGGATTTAATGAAGGATGAGGTTCTACAATAACATAACAATTATAGAAAAACAGGACAACACAATGAATAACAGTTGAATACAACATGTGGTTCCAAGTAGGCTCCATGTTATTACCGCGAGATTATCAATCCAGAACATCAGCTCCTTTCCTGCGGACCGAGGTTCGAATCCTGCCACTGCAGATGTTGGAAATTCAATTAAATAATTTTTAAAAATCCCTGGAATTAAGAATTTACCTATGAGAATGAAATCGTTGCCGATTGTCAGAAAAATCCATCTGGGTCACTGATATCCTTCAATGAAGGAATTTTCCATTCGTCATCTGGACTGGCCGACCATTGACTCCAGACCTAAAGCAATGTGATTGACTCTCAATCGCCCTCTGAAATGGTTTAGTGAGTCAGTCAGATATGCTACAAAATCTGAAAGAAATGAAACCGGATGTATTGGCCTGGATTCCAGAAAAGTGAACGTTAGAAACATCATTGTCGAACCTGCAAAGTCCTCTTTACTAACAATGAGTGCTCCTGCCAAAATTGGGACAACTGTTTTACAGACCAATCAAGCAACAGCCTGACATAGGCATACTCACGTCATTTGACCTTACAGATATAACCCAGACAGCACCATCACCATCGCTGGATATGTCCTGTCCCAAAGGCAGGTACGATCCGGCA
>NW_025200562.1:0-6615 GCF_004010195.1 Chiloscyllium plagiosum | reverse complement strand
CAGCAGTGCTAACCACTGTGCCACCGTGCCACACACTATCAAGAGTGGGCATAACTTTAAGGTGCTTGGAAGAATTTTTAGGGGAGATATCGGATTTGGTTCTTTAAGAGTTGGTGGGTGCGTGGATTGTACTACTGACAGTCCAGTCGAGTCATATATATTAGAGACATTTAAGCGATTGCTGGATAGGCACATGGAATGTATTGCAATGAAGGATATGTAGGGTAGTCTGAATTTAGGGTAGGACAAAAGACCGGCACAACATCAAGGCCGAAGTGTCTGCACTGTGCTCTACTGTTCTATGTTTCAAGTGTCTCCCCACTTGTGGATTCTTATCAATTGATGAACATGTGTGGGAGTGAGGTGTATGAGGTCAGGAAGCTGGCGAGGAGTGTTAAGCCGATTCTTCCAAGTATGCAGCACATTATTACATTTAACTCAGTGCCAGGCAAATATCTGCGCAATGTTAAAAATCACACAACACCAGGTTATAGTCCAACAGGTTTAATTGGAAGCACACTAGCTTTCGGAGCGACGCCCCTTCATCAGGTAATTGTCTGATGAAGGAGAGTCGCTCCGAAAGCTAGTGTGCTTCCAATTAAATCTGTTGGGTTATAACCTGGTGTTCTGTGATTTTTAACATTATACACCCCAGTCCAACACCAGCATCTCCGAATCATGACTTCATTGCATATGGTTTTAGAGGATTCACTGTGTGACTCAATGTGCTGCAGAAGACTGTCAGTTTGTTAATGTCTTCCGTCAGTGTCTAGCCCAGGGTGCTGATAAATAGCGTCTGGGGTGGGGGGGTGGGGGGGGGGGGGGGGGGGGGGGGGGGGGGGAATGTGCGGGCGTCGGATGTTAACACCATAAAATAACTTCTGTGGTGTGATTCCGAACCTCCTGTCCATACATCTGCTCACTGGGCCAAACTCTGACTGAAGTGGAATTTGGAAGACATGGTTGCTGGTCCGACATTGGTATCTAACTTGAACAGCATTTGTTCGGACATTGAGACTGGTGATATAGTCTGTTGACAAGTTTACCCCTTCCCAAGTTGAACTCCAAATGATTTTTGTGAAGGAATGTTTGAATGACGACCCTGATGCAATTTGGAAACTCTCTGGACAGATTCAGGAGCAGAACAGTGCATCACTCAGTATCACAGACAGCTGTGAAGTTTAACAGAATTGTGTTTGAATTCAGGCCTTCTGGAATCCATTTCTGATGTCGGTCATGTTTGCAAGCGACGAATTTACTGACCCGTACCGCAATCAGGTGTTTGCCATGTTGAGAATTGGGAAAAAGTTAGATATGAATTATGATCATTCAACTGAACAAGAATTGAAAATAATTAAGATGATTCTACTTTTATGGAACTAAAGTATAAACACCTGTCAACATTATATGATACAAAAATAAAGGATGCACATTTTATTTGAACCGGAAAACGCACATGCCTAACTATCCTGGTGATCATAGTTATACATTGACTGTTAGAGCATTCAAATGTATATATCGTTGCACTGTCGTTTGCAAAGTGGTTGGTCTGGTCACACCACTCTGGGTACTGCATTTCCAGTGTACCTGGGTCCATGGTAAACAAATGGACCTGAGACTATACAGAAGGGAAGTTCTTACACAGGAAGGAGCAGGCCACTGCACAGATTTCCATGAACATTTTTCAGTTCCAGGTGCAAAGTGTGAAACTGGCTTCTTTCAAAAATGAAGTTGTCACAGAGCTGTGTCTCATTCCTCAGTAAAACCTCCAGTCTCACACCAGGGACAAGACTGTGCTGACACTCACCATGAAGTGTAATGGATTGATTCTGAAACTTTCCAGGCAGCAATGGGTGACATATCCAACATCTCCGAAATGCAGTCCTTGGATGTATTCACGAGTTGACAGAAGCCATCTGCCCACTGAGAGGAATACCTTGGTTCTATATCCCCCGAGGAAGGTACATAATCTAACTTCCAGCAATACTAGGGGACTGGGGACTGCTGAAAATGAGAAACTTCAGGAAGTTAGAATTAATGAAGAGCAAGTTTTTCAAAATCGAATTGAATTGAAACTTGGTAATTTGCTGCATCTGATTACTACATGCCAGTGTATTGAAGAGGTGACAATAGAGCTAGTGAAAGAATTACTGATTATTTTTCTAAGGCATGTAGGGGTGGAAAATATCACATATGAATTAAAAATTGGATAATGGATAGACTGAAGAGAGTAGTGTTTTTCTCTGGACAGAAGGCTTGTGGGTTATTAGAAGAACCAGTGTTTGGGCAATAGATGTTCGCAAGATATAAAATTGATTAATATGTAAACAACAAATGTAATCATTCGCATTTATGCTGATTAAATGGTGAGAGGTCAGGAAGTGCTGTTGTGGAAAAGGACCTGGATGTCCTTGGTTATAAGTCAAGAACAGAATTCATACGGGATAGTAAGTAATTATAACTGTAAATTATGTGTGGCCCTCCATGCAAAATATTTAAATTATCAGTGTAAATATATCTGACTTGATGGTAGTGTTTTGTTGAGACAGTAACATTGCGTAGAGATTGAGTCTGTTTGATAAATAATTAAAGGCATGAACGAAGAGAGAGCAAAGGAGCTTCACAACATTGAACCTGGCATAATGTTGCTATGAAGACAGAATGCATCAATTATGTGTTTAATATGTCGTTCTGTGCGAGAATAAGAAGTTTAAACTTGATGCTTATGAATGCACACTCATTATGTCTGAAGCAGCCATAAAGTAAGAAATTCCATATTTTCCCTAGGATGCTTGATTCCCGACAGTTGACGTGCTTGTGCAGAGACCTCATGTCAATTGGCGGAGTTCTGAACTCTGAACACATTAATGTGCAGTTGCTATGTGACCCTACACTCAACTTTACACTGTTCACAGTCCTGTCAGCAGCCTGAATACCTTAATTCTGAAACAGTGAGTCATTCCTCACTAGCTTCGGGCCTCCAGAGAGAAGACGGGTCTGCTGTCTCAGAGATGCAAGACATAATTGAGAATGGCTTAAAAAGGCTTCATTCCACGACCAAATATGTGGCAGATGGAGATCAATGGAGGTAGATGTGACATTGTGCACTTCGGCATAAATAGAGTACGGCAGCCTACCATATGAAAATGGATTGGCTGTAAAACGTTGATCTATAAAGGGACTGGTGCTCCTTTTTTGTTTCCTTCTGTGTAGTCGCTAAGGTCCATTCATGGCAATGAGTTCTGAAACCAGAAGTCAATAGTGGGAATAGCATTGTCATGCTGACCAGTGAACATACACGCAGCAAGTGAGTAGCGGTAACATTGAAAACGATCTGGTTCTCCATGCACACCTGTCCCTGAAAGCAATATTGCGGGAACAGAAAGTAGTTTGGAACATAAATGGTCTGTTGACCCTCATCGGAACGGGACTTGAGTACACGTGTAAGTAGCTGTCCAGGGCCTGGGTGAGCCCCCATGTCGAATATTGTGCAGTATAGTATGCAGTTTTCCTCTCCTTAGTTAATTAAGGAAAAACTTGACGTTGAGTGAGTGCAGCGAAGGATGACCCGACTGATCTCTAGGAGGGCAAGCTTGTTTTGGGAGCAAAGGTACGGACATGGGGTTTAGGCAAATGAGTGGAGATCTCAGTGAAATAAATATATGTCTGTCAGGCGAGAGGGATTGGAAGCAGGAATGATAATTCCCCTGACTGGGAAGTCTAAAACACGGGGGTGACAGTATTAAGTACAGGCAGGCCGCTCTGCATTGAGATGACAATAAATGTCTGCACTCAGTGACTGGTGAACCTCGGCAATTCTCGCCCACATAAGGCGAGAGAGAGAGCAGGGTATCGGTGTGGAAATAATGGGTCAGCCATCATTGTATTGCATTGGATAGAAACGTCAACGGACACAACGGCCCACTACAGTTTCCTATTTTATATTTTCCCAAGGTCAGTCAGATTAAGGGATATGTACATTGTGGATGAAAAGTACATTCAGGAGATGTTCGGCCATGAACGAGAATGGGGAAGACCCAATGTGTTGAATGGCCTACACCTTTCCTGATGTTTCTGTATAGTCTGTGGGAAAGCTCTGTCAACATTGTCACAAGTTCTCAAACACTAGGAAGGAGGTCTCTGCAGAGTCGACAAGAATGTGTTTCCCATTCCCTTTTCCAAAACAGAGGCGAGTGACGTGTGTTCTTTTCGGTTTTATCCTTTCAGTCCTCGGAGCTGTTTGATACAATTCAGGGTCTTGCATGGCCGTTTCGGAGACCATTGAAAATTTTATCACATGTCTGTGAGTCTGGAGTCACTTCTCGGCCAGGGCAGGAAAGCACTGGGGATTTGATGCCTTACAGTACTTTGGGGAAACAAATTTACGTTTTATGAACGACGTTGGCTTCAGGGTCACTATTACTGACACCAGACTTTAAATCTCGATCTTTTATTAATTGTTTTAAAATTACACCAGCTGCCAGAGCATAAGCATATCTTGATTAGTAATCAAGTGGCATGCACACAACAGTACCATCTGCACATGGCGAACTATCGGAAACCACAATGAGCAGGTTATTTCTGTGTTGCTTGACAGCTCTGTCAAAAACAAGTTCCACCAATTTGACAGTCGTGATAGTTCTAAGGGTATGGTAAATGGTCTGATTGTAATTATTCTCCTCTTACGGGACTGGACATAGCTGAGTAGTTTTCTACATTGTCAAGGAGATCTCAGCGTTGGAGCTGGAATGAAACAGCTTCCTCAGGGACACGGCTTGTTGTGCATCACAAGTCTTCAGTCCTATTGCAGGAATGGTGTCACGGCCCATTGCATTTGTCGTTTCTGCTGTTTCTGCATGTCAAGTACAGCGAATCAAATTGATATTGTTTGGAATGGAACCTGCCAAGTGTCGTAGCTTAATGAGTTATCATCCGTTGTGGGTACACATAGTTCTGACCCAGGCATGCTCACCCACACTCGTCACTGAACCAGAGATCGGCTTGATGGTCGCGGTAGACTGAGGGATTATCCCTTGCAGAAAAGTTATAGATTGTGGTTGAATACAATTCTACTTCTTCCCTGCTGTGGTCTGCAGCATCACATCCATATCAGAAATACTCTATTAAAGAAAGGTCAGAGAGTTAGATTGTTGAAAACATTTACAGAGGATATTTGACCTGGAAGTAAATTGGGGGCGGTGAAGAATTAGTGATGAAAGAGTTGTTATAGAGTCTTAAACTCTCACAGTCATGCAATATGCAAACAGATTGTTCGGCCAAAATGGCCCATCCTCACTGGGTTTCCTAAGCTGAACTTGTTCGACATTGCTACTTTTCGCACATGCCTCTCCAAAACTTTCCTATTCATGCACCCATCCAATCGTCTTTGAAATGCTGCAATTGTACTCACCACGACCACTTCCTCTCACCTTTCGCTACGTATAAACAGAACCCTATGTGAGAAACAACTGCCCCTTACTTCCCTTTTAAATGTCTTCTGTCTCACCCTAAACCTATACTCTCTAGTTTTAGAGACCGCCACCTTGGGAAAAGACCATGGATATTCATCCTATTCATGCCCCTCGTGATTTTATAAACGTCTATGAGGTCATCCCTCAGCCTCCTTCGCAAATGGAACAAAATCTCAGACGATCCTTATGTCTCAAAACTTCCAGACTCCGTGACGTCATTTTAAATATTTTGTACTCTTTCCAGTTCATAACATCCTTCCGATAGAAGGGTGACATGAACTGTACTCAATACTCCCAAAGTAGATTTATCATTCTCTTCTACAGCAATAACATGATGTCCCAATTCCTATACTCAATGCTCTGACCGATGAAGGTAAGAATTTCTAACGCTTTATTCACATCCCTATCTACCTGCTGGTCCACTTTCAAGCAACTTTCAAACTCCGCCCCAGGTGTCTCTGCTCGACAACACTCCCTACGACCTTTCAATTAACTATTAAATTCTGTCCTCATTTGTCCATCAAAATGCAATACCTCGTATTTATCTGCATAAAGCTCCATCTGCCATTACATCGCCCACTGATCAAGATCTCATTGTCATTTGAAATGACCCTCTCACCTTCCACTATAACACAACTTTTGGTTTTGTCTACAAACGTACTATCCATGGTACCTATATTCTCATCCAAATCATTTATAAAGATAACAAACAGCAGCTGCCTGATCCTGTCGCACACTGCCGGTCACAGGTTATTAGTTGGGACCGCAAATCTCTCCAACCACACTCTGTCGCCTGCTGTCAAGCTTTTTTTTATCGAATTGGCTAGCTCTCCCTGATCCCCTGTGATCTAACCTTATTAACCAGACTACCATGCAAAAGCTTCTTGGCCTCACTAACGTCCACGTTGACAACGTATGCTGCTTTCCCTTTATCGATGTTCTTGGTCACATCTTGAAAAGTTTCAAACAAGTTTGCGAGACACGTTTTAAAATACACAAAGGAGTGATAACTCCAAAATCAGGAATTGCCGTTACAATTGCATGTAAATCATGTTTCTGAGAATCTGTTCCAAAACTTACGCACTCCTGACATCAAACTCACCGCACTGTAGTTCCCTGCCTTTTCCTTGCAGCCGTTTTAAAA
>NW_025200561.1:552-6614 GCF_004010195.1 Chiloscyllium plagiosum | reverse complement strand
TCACTGCCATCCCTCTAAAGCTAACTTTTGTTTTAAAAAAAAACTGGGTCTAAAGGGGGAAAAAACCTACCCAGGTAAGCTTACACTAACTGCTTCCGGGTCTCGGCTGCCCCTCTGGTCGTCGTCACTTCCCCCTGGTGCTCCCGCTCTTTCTGTGAAGAGAGAGTGAAAGAGAAAAAAAACACCGCTGCCCGCTACCGGTAAGCACTTTTAAAACCAAACGGTCTTACCTTCGCTGCTGCTCGCACTGGAAATCTATGATTGCTATGCCTGCTGACGCACACAGGCTCCTGGTGATGCAGCAGATCCATTATAAAATGTCAATCTTTGCTCATAGTCTTGTCCCTCGCTATCTCTATCATCTTCTCCAGCTCTAAACCTCTGAACTCAAGGAGCTCAGTAAATGCCCCAACATTCTCGTTCAAACTGACATTGAACCCTAGGGTTTCCTGATGAAGGGCTTTTGCCCGAAACATCGATTTTCCTGCTCCGCGGATGCTGCCTGACTGCTGTGCTTTTCCAGCACCACACTCTAGAATCCAACTCCAGGGATCTGAAGTCTGGAACTCAGAATAGCACAATTAGGGATAGCAAATCGATGGTAAAGACGTTCAGGTCCCATGTATGAGTAAGATTGAGGAGTGCAGCTTAACAGTCGCAGTAAACTACAAACCACCAAAATTATCATGTGAATAAGACAGAGATCAGAAAGACTCACCACATGACTCCAGTCAAATATTCAAACATTACTCGAGGAAAGGCCTGTAAATGCCCCCCGCCCATTAGGGCGGCACGGTGACTCGGGCGGTGGTTCCCGCCCCGGGCAACTGTCTGTGTGGAGTTTTCCCCGTGTCTGCGTGGGTTTCCTCCGGGTGCTTCGGTTACCTCCCACAGTCCAAAGATGTGCAGGGTCAGGTGAATTGGCCATACTAAATTGCCTGTAGTGTTAGGTAAGGGGTAAATGTAAGGGTATAGGTGGGTTTCGCTTCGGCGGGTCGGTGTGGACTTGTTGGGCCGAAGGGCCTGTTTCCACACTGTAATGTAATCTAATCTAATCTAAAAAAAAACCTCCCACAATCCAAAACTGTGCAGGTTAGGTGAATTGGCCATGCTAAATTACCCATCGTGTTAGGTGGAATGGCTTGGGGTAAATGTAGGGGAATGGGTCTGGGTGGGTTGCTCTTCGGAGGGTTGGTGTTGGGCCGAATAGCCTGTTTCCACACTGTAGGTAATCTAATCTAATATGTGAGAGGATTTTCTCGGAACGATCACTGTCAGTGTTGGACAGAAATTGTCATCATACTCCCTTCCGGCTTCCAGACCATCAATGCGCATGTTCCCAACTCCAGCCCATGTGCCTGCCTGTAAGCGCGCAATGCGCGTGCTCGTGGGACTCCTGCATTAAGAATGGGGTGCGATTACATTCGCATGCCATGTTGGGAAAAATATATGGCATGGAAGACCGTGATTTTACATTAGACAGGGCGATTATAGATTGGTCGCTGAAAAAAGTTCAAAATTAATGAACATGGACATTTTCTGAAAGGTAGCTAGATGCAAGGAAGGGTTTTATAGACTGGAATCTAATCAAGAGATGGGGCTTGTTAACTGACAGAATAACACAATCAGAAGTGAGCTACAGACGGAAATTTAATCGAGGGAATCAGGATGATTACATCCAGTATAACAGAAAACTGAGTGTGTAATACAGGCTATAATCTAATTGAAGGGTTCGGGATAGTTTGTATATAGAATAACATACTCGGGAGTGAATTACAGACTGTAACCTAATCAAGAGGATCGTTGTGATTTATAGAGAGAATAACGTACACAGTAGTAAATTACATCCTGGAATCTAATCAAAGCACCTTGATGCTGCACTGGGTCGAATGCAGCCTTGAGGTCAAGGGCTGTCAATCTCATCTCACCTCTAGGATTAAGCTTTTTTGTCCATGTTTTAACCAAGGCTAGAATGAGGTCAGTACCTGAGTGAGCCTGGTGGTACTGAGAGGATGTTATTCGATATGTTGCATACCTTTATCGATAATCGAGAGTATACTGTTAGGACGATTAATCCTGAGTTGGATGTGTCCTGCTGCTTGTGCACAGGCAATCTGGCAAATTTCCAGATAGTTGGGGAGATGCCAATGTTGTAACTGCACTGAAGAGCTGAGAAAACTGAATGCAGTTTGTATTACACTCGGAGCAAGTGGATGATCTCTCCCCAGTGTGAACTCATTGATGTGTCGGCAGAAGTGAATTCTTTTACACACTCTCACCAGAATACATGGCACATAAACAGCCTGTCCCCAGTTTGAACTCGTTGGTGCACAGTGAGGTTGACTGACTGTGTGAAACACTTTCCACAGGAGGTTCAGCTAAACGGTATCTCCTCAGTGTGATAAGCAATTTTTTCTGGAAGCTTGAATACACTGTGAATCCCTTTCCACATGTAGGGCAGGCAAAGCTTATTTCCAGTGTGACTGTATCAATCAATTTCCAGCTAGACTGGGTAACTACAATCTCTTCCCATAGTCTCCACATTTACATGGTTTCATCATGGTGTTGGAGTCTTCGTGTTCGTCCAGGACAAATGATCAATGCAATGTTATGAAGTCGAAAGCATGTATTGTCAGTTTAAGATAGAGAGTGCTTTTCTCAACTTAAAGCACAGCCACAGCTGCTAGCAAAAGGTCGGGCTGTTTCAAATGTAGCAATTGGCTGTTAAATGGATACCTGTGTTCGGCTTGATGTTTTTACAACAATTCAAATGTAATTAATTTAAGCTATGCCCAGGATACCAGAAGACAATGAGATTTGAATTTAATTGTTTTAATCCCTGGAAATCAATCAAATAAGAATTAAATGTGTCATATGGGGGATATAAACCCGGCATTTTGAAAGTTAGTGGGAGAGCAACTTGCTCTCAGAGAAATTGAAAACACTCTCCATCAAAGGTACCTGTTCACGTGAAAAATACAGTAAAAAGAAGAGCACCCAAGAAGATCAGCAGCTAGAAAAGTGAAAACATCAATGAAGAGGAGACTGTGTGGCCTTGAGATTAAGTTCATGTAACGTTTAATAAATATGTTATTAGAATAGCATATTAAGTTGTGTCGAGTTGGGGTCAGATGGTAAGTAGTTAAAGAAAGGGGTGTTGGATTTGTGAATAGGTTTTGTTTAGTGTTCACTATTAGAGTTAGAAAAAAAATTCTTTAAATAGTGGAATTTAGGAATTCTGTCACTCACATTTTAACAGATTATGAGGCAAGATGTACTTTTTCTGGGTGGTTAGTTTAATTAACAGGGTTTGATCTCCATGACGTAACAATAAGTATTATTCTTACTCACACACGGATTTATGGATTATGATTCTTCTTTTCATATGTAAATCTTCACCCTAAAATCCTGTGAGGACGTTTTACAGAAGTTATTCCTGTCAATTCATGATGGAAATTCTGAATAGATACTTCTGGTTTCCCTGAAACATTGTGTCCTCTTGTTGACCAAAACTGGAAATTCCTGTCACAGGAGACAGTGGTTTTGCCTCAATGTAACTGGTCTAGTCCTAGCCAACCCTGGTTAATGTTCTGTGAGAGATGTTCAAATCTCACCAGGCCAGATAGGGGTGTTCCGTTAAGTCATTAAAAATCTGGACTGTCAACTATTGTAAGATACCATTGGGCTCACCTTCCTCCGGTTAGACTTACATATGACTCCTTTGTGGTTAAATCCTCACTGCCCTCCAGACAACGAGGGATGGACAATAAACACACGCCGGCACAGAGATGAACACATATCTCTCTTATGCTTCAGCTCTTGTGTGACTGACCGCATGTCCTGCCCAATAGAAAGTGGGGCAGCTCGGGACGACATTCTGGAATTGGCGGGACACCGAGCCATTCAGAGTGAACAAAAGGCAGCGCCGAGGTGTTTATGGAGCATGCGCAGTCCGGGTGTCTGAGCTGGTGGAGTTGAAAAGTGAGAGACAGTGCTGGAGGGAGGGACTGGATGGGTTTAGGAACAACCTGCTGGGAAGTGTTTGTATTCGAGTTAGTACTGAACTCTGGGAAATTCGTTCACACGGGGTTAGAGTGGAAGAATTTCCCCACAGCAATCTCAAACCAAGAGGAACGTTTGTCTCTCCTGCACTAAAAAGGAGAGGCTACGGAGCAGCTGGTTCTTGAAGGTAAGTGAGCTGCAATTCTCTCTCTCTGTCTCTCCCTTTCTCTAAAGAAACAAAAACTTGTGTCTACGGGAGGACAGTGTGTGTCTGAGAGCGGAGTTTATAGGTGATGCTTCTTCATACACTCTGATCTTGATCTTCTTGAAGTGAGGATCTGTCAGTCATTCCTGGGATGGAGATGGAGGAAACTGTGAGTATCCCACTGCTCTCACGATCTCTACTCTCATTGAGGGCTGACTCTTTGGAGGGCCAGAACGCGCCCTTTACCTGAAAGACATTTGAGGTTGTTGAGTTTTTCGTGACAGTCCAGTAATGTGTCACGGTCAGTATTTGAGTGACTTTCACACAAATTGCTGGATGCAAAGAACTCCATGGTGACCGAATGGTTAGCATTGCTGCCTCTCAGCTCTGGGGACCTGGGTTTGATTCCAGACTTGGGTGACTGCGTGGAGTTTGCCCTTTCTTCATATGTCTGTGTGGTTTCCTCTCGGTGCTCCTGTTTCCTCCCACAATTCAACGGTATATGGGTTAGGTGGGATGGCTATGCTAAATTGTGCAGGGATGTGCAGGGATGAACAGGCTGGGTGGGTAAGCCATGGGGAATGCAGGGATATGGGGTGAGTCTTTGTGGGATGCTCTTCAGAGGGTGGGTGTGGATTCAAACGGTCTGCTTCCACACTATAAGGTTTTTTATGATTCTTAACTCCTTTTAGTATCTTAAACAGTACGATTGCTCAATCTCTTATTTTTCCTGATTTAAATTTGTTTTACAGAGAATCACAGAGACACATTTATCAGCAAGAATTCCAAGCAAATATATTATCAGGATCTTAGAGTGAGTCAATTCATCAGGATTTGAAAACCATGAGATTGTCAATGTTTGTCTGTGGGAAAAGTTTGCAAACATCAGTGTACCCAGTGACAAATGGACAAGTCCTGCACCAGTCCCACAGATTGAATAGCATCCCACCATTCACAGCACGGAGAGATTGTATCGCCACAGTGGCTCAATCCCAGCCTCAGGCGACTGTCTCCGTGGAGTTTGCACATTCTCCCTAGGTCTGTGCCAGCTCCCTCTGGGTACTCTGGTTTCTCCTCCCAATTCAAAGATGGGTAGGTTAGGTGAATTGATCATGTAAAATTGCACATTGTTTTCATGGACGTGTTGGTTAGGTGCAGACAGACACACTCAAACTTCCCTCCGACATAATCTGTGTCCCATTGCTTGCAGAGATAGTCATATCAACACAGAAAAACAGACATTAACACAGAGATGGAAGCGCAATACGATCAGAGTGAGACACAGAATCACTGACTTTTACAAAGAAGTTCGGAGATATACTCAGACAATGTTGTGTTCAGCTGTGTGAAAATCCTTGTTTCCTTGTGAAATAAATCTGTGTCCTTTGGGTGCAGAAGCCTGTGTTTTGTTGTCTAAATGTAAGTGTGTTGTGGCTGCTGCTGGTTTGAAACTGCGGCTTTGTCTCTGTGTGGATTTTAAGTCTGTAATCTGTGTGTGAGGTGAGGAGGTGGGGGAAGGGGGAGAGGGGCAGACAGACAGATAGTTTGGACTAAACTATTGAGCTGCTGCTTTCTCTCACACCACCCCCGCTTCCTCTCAACTCACAACTTGTAATGTGAGGTACATTACCTCCCCCTCCTGGGGGAGGTATACTCTCGGTAGAAGAGCTGAGTTTTGGGCACAGAAGGGTCTTTAAGTCATAGACCTGAAGGTATTTAAAGCAGGTCCTGTCAGCCATAGTTCCCATTGCCATGTGGATGGAGGAGAAAGTGAGGTCTGCAGATGTGGATGGAGCATGAGGTGAGTATCACAGGGTTTGTGTGTGTGTGTGAATGAGTGTGGGTACTGTTAGAG
>NW_025200561.1:0-492 GCF_004010195.1 Chiloscyllium plagiosum | reverse complement strand
GGAGCAGGGCCTGTCTCTCATGGATGAGAGGGAGTGTATGAAACCATAGAGAAAGCAGGGACCCAATGGAATTGTATCCCTTCCTCAGTCTCTCTATATTTTTTCTTAACTTCTGTTTTTCTGACTTTTCTCCCTTTTCTCGCTCACTCTGTGTCTCTCTTTCTTCTTGTCTTCCACTCCCATCCGTCTGTCCTATGGGTTCAGGAACATAATTGTTTGATGTTTGCGTCACCTACTGACCCTGATCACTCCCTGTACGAAAACGTTCTTCCAAATGTCACTTTTACTTCTTTTCCTCGTGATTTTAAAACTCTGCTGAATCGTTGTCGATCCTTTCAGGCGTGGGAGCATTTGAACTACTTTATTCTTGTGTCTCGACCGTCATGACTTGAAAATCGTCAATCAGGCCAGCTTTCAACCTACTGTTCTCCAAGGAGAACTGTCCCAACTTTCCAATCGACCTTCATTGCTGACAATCCTCATACACGGCAC
>NW_025200560.1:5018-6614 GCF_004010195.1 Chiloscyllium plagiosum | reverse complement strand
ACAGAGGATAGGAACGATTGGGAGCCAGCACTGCCTCTGATCTTAGTGTCAAAGAGACTGGCATCAAAGGATTTGCTGATCATCAGGATGTCAGACTGAGATGATGTTACTGAGCCATTATCTTGTTTCAAGCTGCTGAGCACAGAGCTCTCCTTGTGCAACTTCGGGAAGAAGAAACGCCAGCATGTCTCATCTTGCTCCATTGTTGTGAATCTGGCCCGGAAGATTATCTTCAAGGACTCCGTGGTAAAGAGCGACACTTGCTGACACATTACCTCGGTGACATCGACCCCAATTGTCTACAGCAGCAGTAGGTTCTGCATGTTTTTCTGGGATTTGGATAGACTTGCACAGCTCTACTCCACCTTCTGAAACGTTTTAATGATAAAACACCTCCAGATGTCCCTTTTGACTGTTTTCCAGCAGTCCGCTTGTGACTTACTTATGCGCTTCACGGTTTTCCAACCCATATAATCCCTCTTCGTCTCAACATTTTCTGGGGTTAGCAGTTTCATATTCAACTTTCACGTTCCATTGCCAGACTCCGGGGTCGTCCTGCAGGTGACAGTGAGCCAGCAAGATGCAGTGGTCAGTGAAGAGCACCAGTTGATGTCAATGGATCTGACCCAGAATGGGTGGTGCACAAACAGGAAATCTATCCTTGAGCGGATAGACCCAGCTGGTTGTGACTAGGCGTATCTATGTTGCGCTGCGCCTGCAGAGAGTCCTGAAGATATCGTGCAGCTTGGTGACTTTAACTGTTTCCAGCAGGAATCTGACCGTGGAGTCCAGTTCGCTGTCAGCCCCTCCGGATGGTCCATCCACATCGATGATGCAATTGAACACTCTGGCCAGAACCACCGGCCTGGACGTTGCCAGCAGCTGTGGGAGCTGCTGCAGGATGGCTAACCTTTCACTGTTTTAGTCCCCAAACCCCGGGGCGTCCATGGTAACTTGTCTCAGAGGGGCATTGCAGTATGTGAGCCTGCTCTCATCTACATACCTCCCAGTAACTATATGGTGGTTATTAACAGTCTAACAGTGAGCTTGAATTGTTCACACTCCTCGCTCTAACTTCCCAATATCTCTTCCCTGTTTCACAGTCAGCCTAGCCTGATACTGTGAGTCACTCTTTTTGTCCTCATCCATTTAGCTGCTGTCTTGAGATTGTAGCCAGAGATCTCTCCAGGCCGCAATTCATTCTCCTCACTGCCTTGGTTCTCCCCCGTACACCACGAGTCTCTCCCTTTCCCTCCAGAATAGTTCTTGTGACACCCCACCCACCTGACCCCACCATCTTGCTGCAGAGTTGGAGAATCCCCACCATGGGGACTGCCATTTCTTCTCCAGCTCATTCGTATTTCTTCACAAAACAGAAACACGACTCAGCAACAGTAATCGATGGCAGGTGAATGAGAGAAATCATACATCTGTAAGGAGATTACCGTTGAATTGTGCGATTAACTTTATTTTATATGTATATAATAGAAGCAGAAATATTACGTGTAGTTATACATGGAACTCATTTCACTGAATTCAACTGTGCAAAGAAATGATTTCTCTGCTGTTCAAATCATTCCAACAGTACAACATTGG
>NW_025200560.1:0-4304 GCF_004010195.1 Chiloscyllium plagiosum | reverse complement strand
GAACAGGAGAATCGACGTTTCGGGCATAAGCCCTTCTTCAGGAATGAGGAAAGTGTGTCCAGCAGGCTAAGGTAAAAGGTACGGAGGAGGGGCTTTGGAAATGCGATAGGTGGAGGGAGGTCAAGGTGAGGGTGATAGGCCGGAGTGGGGTGGGGGCGGAGATGTCAGGAAGATGATTGCAGGTTAGGAAGGCGGTGCTGAGTTCGAGGGATTTGACTGAGACAAGGTGGCGTGAGGGGAAATGAGGAAACTGGAGAAGTCTGAGTTCATCCCTTGTGGTTGGAGGTTTCCCAGGAAGAAGATGAGGCGCTCTTCCTCCAACCGTATAAGAAGGTCAGTGTCATAGATGCAGTCTCTGAATGAGGCAGTAATAAATTCAAGGACAGTTCATGTGACTGAAGAAGGGTGACTTGGAGAAGTAAACCAGCCTTTGTGCAGTTATTTCACGTGCATCTCCAGCACTGGGTTTGAAAGTTACTGCGTATCCTTCCTGTTGGACTTACAGTCAGAGGGTCACACAGAGTTCCAGCACAGAAACAGAACGTTCGATCCACAGCGTCCATGGCAACCAGATAACGAAATAAATTTAGTCCCATTTCCAGCATTTGGCCCATATTCCTCAGACTCCTTCCTATTCATATATCCATCCAAATGGTTTTTAACAATGGTGGATGTGATCTGGATAGACTTCAGTAAGGCATTTGCAAAGGTTCCTCGTGGGAAGCTGGTTATCAAGGTTAGATCACATGGAATGCAGTCTCTTCAGCCTCTCCTGATAGCTCAAACCCCATCACCCTGGCAACATCCTTGGAAAACCTTTCTGAAACCATTCGATTATTGTTGTCACGCAGCTCAGTTTCAGTAAAGCGTTTGATAATGTTCTGCATGGTAGGTTATTGCAGAAAGTGCAGAAGCATGGGATTGAGGGTAATTTGGCTGTTTATATCAGAGATTGGCGAGCTGAAAGAAGACAACGCTGAAAGTTGAAAGGTGGTAGTTCATGGGAATTATTCATCCTGGAGCTAGTGATGTACCACAAGGATCTGATTTCGGGCCGCTGCTGTTTGTCATTTTTATGAATTACCTGGAGAAGAGCGTAGAATGATGGTTAGTAAATTTGCGAATGACACTAAAGTCGGTGGAGTTGTGGACAATGCTGAAGGATGTTACAGGTGCAGAGGGGCATAAATAAGCTGCAGAGCTGGGCTGAGAGGTGAATTATTGTGTTTAATGTGGAATTGTGTGAGGTGACACACTTAAGAAGGAGTAACAGCAATACAGAGTACTGGGCCAACTGTAAGATTCTTGGTAGTGTGGATGAGCAGAGATCTCAGTGTCCATGTTAGAGCCCTGAAAGATTCCACCCAGGTTGAAGGCTGTTTAAGATGGCATGCAGTGTGTTAACTTTTATTCGCAGAGCATTGCTTTTTGGAGCCATGAGGTCAGGTTGCAGCTGTACAGAACTCTGGTGTGGCCGCGCTTGGAGGATTGCGCACAGTTCTGGTCACCCCATTATCGGAAGGATATAGAAGCTTTGGAAATGGTGCAGTGGAGATTTACCAGGATGTTGCCTGGTACGGAGAGAAGGTCTTATGAAGAAACTTGAGGGACTTAATGCTGTTTTCCTTAGAGAGAAGAATGTTAAAGGGTGATTTAACAGAGGCACACAAGATGATCAGAGGAATAGACAGGGCAGGCAGTGAGAGCCTTTTTCCGCGGATGGAGATTGCTAACACGAAGGGGCATAGTTTAAACGGAGGGACGATGCATATAGGACAGATATCAGAGAAAGATTCTTTACTCAGAGACTGGGAAGGGCGTGGAATATCCTGCCTGCATCAGTAGAGGATTCACTAAATTAAAGGGCATTTAAATGGTCACTGGATAAACATATGGATGATCATAGAATAGCATATGGTGGATGGGCTTCAGATTGATTTCACAGGTCGGCACAATATCGAAGGCCGAAGAGCCTGTACTGCGCTGTGTTGTTTTATGGACTATCTTTGTAAGCTAGTTCGATCTCTCAAACATTCTGTATCAATGTTCTATCTCTCTTTGTAAGACTGAGACTGAGAATGTGAGACCAATATTGGGTTGCACTTGCAGATACGTTGTTGGACGGGAAAGCAAGGTTGTGAATGGAATTGATTTTGACTGTGATGGATTCTTGAATTTATTGAGTTGATAACTGACTTTTTTTTCTCTGATGCCATCTACTACCGATCAGCAGAAACAATATCAACGTATGTTAGTAATTTTCTTTCACGGAAGTGAAATATGATAGATGTATTTGAATAGGCACGGCACCCATTTACAGAAATTCCTAGATCTCTTAACATGTTCAATCAATTCTTGGAGCCTGTCCAATGCAGTATTCTGGAGCGGAGCATTCTCTACACCTGATTGGGTATTCCACATCACACCAGCTACAACGGGAGGCCATTGAGTCATAGAGATGTATAGCATGGAAACAGACCCTTCGGTCCATGCCGACTAATATCCTAACCCGATCTACATCCACCTACCAGCACCCAGCCTATAGCTCTCCAAACCCTTCCTATTCATATACCCACCCAGACGCCTTTTAGGTTTTGAAATTGTACTCGCCTCCACCACATCCTCTGGCAGATCATTCCATGCATGTACCACCCTCTGCGTGAAAAAGTTGCCCCTTAAGTCTTCTTTATATCTTTCTGCTCACACCCGAAACCTATACTCTCCAGTTCTGGTCTCCCCGATCCCAGGGAAAGGACTTTGTCTATTTATCAAATCCACGCCCCTCATAATTTTGTAAACCTCTATCAGGTCACCCGTCAGCCTCCGATGGTCAAGGGCAAACAGCCCCAGCCTGTTCAGCCTCTCCCTATAGCTCAAATCCTCCAACCCTGGCAACATCCTTGTAAATCTTTTCTGAACCGTTTCAAGTTTCCCATCATCTTTCATATAGGAAGGAGACCAGAGTTGCATGCAATATTCCAAAAGTGGCCGGACCAATGTACTTAACATGACTTCCCAACTCCAGGGCTCAAGACTCTGACCAATAAAAGAAAGCATACCAAACGCCTTCTTCACTATCCTATCTACCTGCGTGTCCACCTTCAAGAAGCTTTCAACCTGCACTCCAAGGTCTCTTTGTTCTGCAACACTCCCTAGGACCTTAAAATTAAGCGTAGGCGTCTTGCTAAGATTTGCTTTCCCAAAATGCAGCACCTCGTATTTATCTGAATTAAACACCATCTGCCACTTCTCAACCCTTTGGCCCATCTGATCAAGTCCCCGTTGTAATCTGTGATATCCTTCTTCGCTGTCCACCACACCTCCAATGTTGGTGTCAGCTGCACACTTACGTACCATACCTCTTATGCTCGCATCGGAATCATTTATACAAATGACAAAAAGTTGAGGACCCCGCAGCGATCCTTGTGACACGCCACTGGACACATGCCTCCTGTCTGGAAAACAACCTTTCATCACCACTCTCTGTCTTCCATCTTAAAGCCAGGTCTGTATCCAAATGTCTAGTTCTCCCTGCATTCTGTGAGATCTAATCTTGCTAAACAGTCTCCCAATGGGAATATTGTCAACGCCTTACTGAACCCCATATAGATCACATCTACTGCTTTGCCCTCATAAATCCTCTTTGTGATTTCTTCAAAAAACTCAATCAATACTGTGTGAAAGGTTCCTCAAATGCTGGAATAAATTTTAAACGTTCAGATTTTATGTTTGCCTGTGGTATTCCGTTTATCTGACAAGGATGAAACACCTGGCAAAATGCAACTACACCCTTGAGTAATGCAGGTCAGTATAAAAGTCATTGTATTTTAGCCTGTGTTTTCCTCAAGTGGTAGCGCATGCAGCACTAGCAGCACCTCCTTTCTACACCCGACTGGCAAAACGATTTGATGAATGTCTAACTATTATCAGCTGCTTGAATGCATAATTGACTGCATTTCCTCATTAAGATATCATATTTTAAGTAATTGCAGACAGGAATGCATTCATTTTCTTTCTCGGTAAATGCGCTTTGATATAAGTGTTCTAACTATGCAACTTGCTGCTGTAATTCAATCAGCTTCGTAAAGCAAAAGATGCTTGCATGTTAACCGGTTTGCTCCTTCTCTATTCCACTTTAGTGATCAAAACAGGTTTTGGATAACACGACGTCAGTTTATTTATTTGTGCCTTTTGAACACTCCTGCTTCAATTTATGCCTCTGTGATCTGTGATCACGCAATCAGGAAAGATTCCTGGATAAACACTCTCTCGGTCTTCAGTTGCCGTCATCGCCACTGGCTTTT
>NW_025200559.1:0-6614 GCF_004010195.1 Chiloscyllium plagiosum | reverse complement strand
GGATGATCCACTTCTCCGAACTGGGAGTCTTGCTGTGAACAGATAGGATGGCCTGGTCCCTAAACTAGGAATCTCAACGTGAAGAACCAGATGGTCCAGTTCGCTAAACTGAAACTCTCAGTGTGAACCGTCGTGGTAGGCATGATCTCGAAACGTGGAATCTCAGTTTGAATGGCCAGGATGGTCCATCTCTCTAAAATGGGAATTGCATTGTGAACAGCCGGGATGGTCCAGCTCTCAGCACTGGGAATCTCAGTGTGAACTGCCGGGATGGTCCGGATCTGTAAAATGGGAATCTCAAAGTGAACAAGCATTGTGGTCCATCTCTTTAAACTGGGAATCTCAGAATGAGCCTGGCTTTTCCAGCTCTCTATATTGGCAATTTCAGTTTGAAAACACGGGATGATCGAGCTCTGTGAACAGGTAATCTCAGAGTTAAAGTCGGGATGGTCCATCTCGCTAAACTGGGAAACTCATTTGGAAGAGCTAGAATTGTACTGCTCATTAAATTGGCATTCTCAGTATGATCAGCTAGGAAAGTCCGGCCCTCTATGCTGGGTATTCCAATGTGAACAGGTGGGATAGTCCAGCTCTCTAACCTGGGAATCTCAGTGTGAACAGCCAAGAAGGTTCACTTCACTCAACAGGGAATGTCGATGAGAACAGCCGGGGTGGTCGAGATCCCTGAGCAGGAGAGTCTATCTCTCCAATTTGAGAATCTCAGTGTGAACAGACGGGATGGCAGTGTGCAAACTGGGAATCCCACTGAGCAGCCGGAATGTTCCAAATTTCTAAACTGAGATTCTCCCTGTGTGTTGCCGCAAAGGTCCAGATCTGTAAAATGGGAAATCAATGTGAACAGCTGGGATGGACCTGATTTCTAAACTGGGATGTTCAGTGCAAAATGACGGGATGGTATAGCTCGATAACTTGGGAATCTTAGTGTAAGCAGCCGGGATGATAGCTATGTAAACTGGGAATCTCAGTGTTTTCTGCCTGAATGTTGCACCTCTCTGAATGGGAAATCACAGTGTGTATTGCGGGGAGATTCAGAGATATAAAATAGGAGTCTCAATGTGAACCCTCAGGATGGTTCCGCTCATTATACTCGGAATCGCAGTGTCGACAGACGGGATGGTCCACCTCTCTGAACTGAGAATCTCAGTATGGGCAGCCGGGATAATCCGGAGCTGTATAATGGGAATCGCAATTTCGAAAGCCAGAGTGGTCCTGCTCTGTAAACTGGTAATCACAGTGTTAACAACCGGAATGGTCCAGCTCTCGCGACGGGGATTTTCAGTGTGAAGAGCCAGGATGATTAAGTTCACAAAATGGGAATCTTAGTGGGAACAGTCGTGATCATCCTGCCATCTAAACAGGGATTCTTAGTGTGATCAGGTGGAATGGACCCAGCTCTTTTGACTGGGGATCTCAATGTGAAATTCTGGAATGGTTTAGTTCTGTAAACTAAGATTTTCAGCGTGAACAGCTCAGATAGCATACTTTTCCAAACTGGGAATCTCTGCGTGAACAGCCAGGGCATTCCAGTTCTGTAAACGTGGAATCTCAGTGTGAACAGCTGCGATGGCACAGAACTCTAAACTGGGATCCCCGTGTGAACAACGGCAATTGTCTCACTCCCTAAACTGCAAATCTCAGAGTGAACAGCCGAGATGGTTCACCTCTCTAAACGGGGAGTCTGGATGAGAACAGTCAGGATATTCGAGTTCCTTGAACGGGTATCTCGGTGATAACAAACGGGATGAGCCAGCTCTTTAAACTGGGAAATTAGGTGTGGATAACTGATGTGGGCCAGCTCTCTTAACTCGGAATCCTGTTGTGAACAGCGAGGATGGTTTACTCTCTAAACTGGGAGCCTCACTGGGAATATTCAGGATGACTCGGAATACTAAACTGAGAACTTCTTTGTGAATGCCTGGGATGGTAGCTGTGTAAATTGGGGATCTCAGTGTGGTCCGCCGGAGCGTTCCAGCTCTCTAATCTGGAAATTTAAGTGTGCGCAGATAAGATGATCCAGCCCTCTAAACTGGGAATCTCAGTGTGAATATCGCGATTGTTCTGCTTTCTAAACTGGGAATCTCAATGTGAACAGCCAGGATGGTCTGGCTTTCTAAACTGGGAATCTCAGTGTGCACGACCGGAATGGCCCGGCTCTCTGAAATGAGGATCTCTGTGCGAACAGTTGTGAGAATCTGGCTCTATAAACTGGGAATCTCAGTGTCAACAGTGGGATGGTCTGGCTGTCTAAACTGGGAATCACAGCGTGAACAGTGGTGTGGTCTGGCTCTCTAACCTGTGCATTTCAGTGTGAACAGTTGGGATAGTCCACACTCTTACCTGGAAATTTCTGTGTAAACTGCGAGGGTGGTTCCGCTCCTTAACTGGCAATCTCAGTGTGAACAACTAGAATGGTTCAGGTCTCTAGCCTGGGAAAATGAGAGTGAACAGCCAGTTTGGTTCACCTCACTAAACAGGGAATCTCCATGGGAACAGCCGGGATGGTCAAGTTCCGTTAACGCCAGGTGGTCCTTTAACTGCGAATCATAGTATGAACAGCTGGGATCGTCCAGCCTTCTAAACTGGGAATCTCAGTGCGAACAGCCGGGATGGTCGCACTTTCTAAACTGGGAATCTTAATGTGAAGAGCCGGAATGTTACAGCTCTCGAAATTTGGAATCTCAGTGTGAACAACTGGCATGGACCAGAACCCTAAACTGGGGATGTCACTGTGAACAACTGT
Source organism: Chiloscyllium plagiosum (assembly GCF_004010195.1). Lineage (NCBI taxonomy): Eukaryota > Metazoa > Chordata > Chondrichthyes > Orectolobiformes > Hemiscylliidae > Chiloscyllium > Chiloscyllium plagiosum. The sequence continues at coordinate 3,853 of NW_025200559.1, read as the reverse complement.
GATGGTGCGGCTCAGTAAACTGTGAATCTCAGTGTGATCAAAAGTATGGTCCGGCCCTCTAATCTGGGAATTTCAGTGTGAACAGCCGGAGTGGTTCAGCTCTCTAAAGAGAGAATCTCGGTGAGAACAGCCTGAACGGTGGAGTTCCCTAAACGGGGAATCTCAGTGTGAACAGCCTGGATGGTCCATCTCTCTAAAATGGGAATGTCATTGGGAAATGCTTGGATCGCCCAGTCCCTCAACTGGGAATCTCATTGATTACAGCTGAGATGGACAAGCTCTCTCAACTGGGCATATCAGTGTGAACAGCTGGGATGGTCCACCACTCTACGCTGCGAATCTCAGTGGGTACAACCGGGATGGCCGAATCCGTAAATTGGAATCTCAGTGCGCAACTTTGGGATGGCCCACCTGTTTAAACCGGGAGTCTCGGTTTGAAAAACTGGGATGGTTTTTCTCCCTAAAATGAGAATCTCAGTGGATTCAGTCAACATCATCCTGCTTTCCAAACTGAGAATTTCAGTGTGAATAGCCGTGGTGGCCGATGCAAAAGTGATGACGGCAGAAGCTGAAGATCAGAGTCTAGATTAGAGTCGTGCTGGAAAATCACTGCAGGTCAGGCAGCAATCGAGGAGCAGGAAAATCAACTTTTCGGGCAAAAGCCCTTCATCAGGAATGAGGCTAGGAGGCCTGACTGTCTAACGTTGGAATCTCAATGTGAATAGCCGTGACGGTCCAGCTCTAGAAACTTTGAATCTCAGTTTGACCAGCCGGGATAGCCCAACTCTTTCAATTGAGAATCTCAGTGTGAACATCCGGAATAGTCCGGCTCCCTTAACTGGGAATCTCAGTGCGAACAACCAGGATCGTCCTGCTTTCGAAAGTGGAAACCAAATGTGAACAGCCAGAATAGTCCTGCTGTCTGAACTAGGTTTTTCACTGCGATCAGCTGGAATGGTCCAGCTCTCTGAGCTGGGAATTTTGTGTGAAGAGCTGGGATGTTCCTGCTTTGTAAGTGGGATCTCTGTGAACAGCGGGATGTTTCAGCTCTGCAAACTGAGAATCACAGTGTGAACAGTTCGGATGGTCCAGGTCCTTGAACTGGGAATCTCAGTGTGGACATTTGGGATCGTCCTGCTCTCTAAAACTTGGTTTCCCCAAACGATCGGCTGGAAAGGTCCATCTCTCTAAACTGGGAACGTCGGTGTGAACAGCTGTGATGTTCCTTCTCCTTCAACTGGGATTCCAGTGAGAACAGCTGGGTTGGTCCGGGTCTGTGAACTAGGAAGCTCAGTGTGAACAGCTTGGGCGTTCCAGCTCTCTAAACTGGGAATCTCAGAGTGGACAGCTGGAATGATCCAGTCCTCTAAATTGGCAATCACAGTGTGAAAAGCCGGGATAGTCCAGGTATGCAAAATGGGGATCTCCTTGTGTGGACAAGTGGTGTCGTCCAGCACTCTACATTGTGAATCGCGGTGTGAACAGCCGGGATAGTCCAGCGCACTAAACTGGGATCTCAGTGCAAACATACAGGATCGTTCAGCTCCCGAACCTGGGAATCTCAGAGTGAACTGATAGGGTGGTCCACCTTTCCGACTTGGGAATATTACAGTGAAGTTCGGGGTGATTCAGCTTTTTAAACGCTAAGTCCCTATGCAAGCAGCTGGACGTTCGAGTTCCCTCAGTGGTGAATCTCGGTGGAAGCAGATGGGATGGTCCAGTTCTCTGAACTGAGAATCTCTGTCTGGATGGCCGGGATGTTCCATCATTCTGAACTGGGAACCTCAGTCTGAACACGCTGGAATGTCGGGCTATCACAAATGTGAATCTCGGTGACAGCAGCTGTGATCGTATAGCTCTCTCAACTGGGAATTTCATTGTGAACTTCCGGGATCGTCCAGCTCGGTAAAGTGGGAATCTCAGTGCAAATAGCCGGGATGTTACAATTCTGTAAACTGGGACTGCCAGAGTGAACAGCCGGGCTGTTCATCTCTCCGAACTGGGAATCTCGATGTGAATGTCAAGGAATGCCCAACTCTCTAAAAGGTTAATCTCAGTGTGAAAACCCGGATGGTCCTGCTCGTTAAAATGGAAATGTTCGTGTGAGCATTTGGGTTGGTCCAGACTCTTAAACAGGAGTCTCAGAATAAACAGCTGAGTAGGCTGTCTAAGCTTGGAATCTCAGAGGGAACAGCCGAGGTGGTTCACAGCTCTGAATTGGGAATCTCAGTGTGAACGGCAGGGATCGTCTAACTCTATAAAAGTTTAATTTCGGTGTGAATAGCCGGGATGGTCCAGCTCGTTAAAATGGGAAGCTCTGTATAAACAGCCAGGAGGTCCCTGCTCTCTAAACTGAGTATCTGAGCGTGAACAGTGGGTTGGTCCAGACTCGAAACTGGGAATCTCAGAGTGAACAGCCGGGGTGGTTCACTTCTCTGAATTGGGAATCTCAGTGTGAACCGCCTGCATGGTTCAGCACTCTAATGGGGAAATTCGGTGAGATTAGCGGGATTGATCGAATTCAATGGGAAATCTCGGTGTGAACAGATGGGATGATCCAACACCCTATACTGGGTATCTCAGTATTGCCGGGATGGTTCAGCTCTCTGAAGTGAGAAATTCTGTGTGAACAACCGGGCTGGTCCTGTCCTTAAACTGGGAAGCTATGAGTGAACAGTCGGGATGTTCCAAACCTTTAAAAGGGAATCTCAGTGTGAGCAGCTGGGATGGTCCAGCCCGCTAAACTGGGAATCCTAATGTGAACAGTCGGGAAGGTCCACAACTCTAATCTGGGAATCTCACTGTGAACAGCCAGCATGGTCCAGGTCTCTAAACTTGGAAATTCAGTGTTAACAAGCTGGATGGTCCTGCTCCCGAGACTGTGAATCTCAGTGGCAACAGCCCAAATCGTCTGGCTCTCTTAACTAGGAATCTCAGTGTGAGCAGCCCGGATTGTTATCTCTGTAAAACAGGAATGCCAGTTTGAACTTCCATAATCTTCCATCTCAGTAAACAGGGAATCGTAATATGAACAGCCGGGATTGTCCAGCTCCCAAAACGGGGATTGTTAGTGTGATCAGCCGCGTTGGTTCAACTTTCTAAACAGGAAGTCTCAGTCTGCATAGCCAGGATGATCCGGCTTTCTAAACGAGGAACCTCCCCAGGAACAGTTGGAATCGTCCAGCTCTCCAAACAGGGAATCTGAGTGTGAACAGAGGGGGTGTTACAGCTGATTAAAATGGGAATCTCATTGTGAACAGCTGGGATCGTCCGGCTCTCTAAACCGGGAATTTCTAGGTTAACAGCTGGAATGGTTCATCTCAATGTTTAATATTACTGTCTGTGAATAATGAGTATTGTGGACGAGTTGTGTTTAACGTTACGGTCTGTGAATGGTCATTTTGTCTTGTGGAACGGTGTTTATTATTAGGTTGGATGAATGGTCATTTTTAAACATCGAGCTGTGTTTAATATAACGTTCTTTGAATTATCTCTTTTATGTTGTGGAGTTCTGTATGCTCTGTTGGGGAGCTGTTGTAAACATTTCGGACTGTGAATGATCAGTTTTGTGTTGGGAAGTATGTTTACTGTTAAGATCAATCAATCGTCAGTGTTCTGTCGGCAAACTGTTGTTAACACTATGACCTGCAAAATATCAGTTTTGTGTTGGGATATGAATGGTCATTCCGTCCATCGCCCTCTCATTCTCTCTCTCTCGCTCCTTAGTTCATCTGTAAGACTCACCCACTCTCTCTATCTCGCCCTCCCTTTGCTCTGTCTCATTGTCTGTCTCTGTCCGTCTGATTCTCCCTTTCTATCGCTCATTTCTGCTCGCCCCATTCTCTCTTTCTCT
>NW_025200558.1:4146-6613 GCF_004010195.1 Chiloscyllium plagiosum | reverse complement strand
AGTGAGAATGGGAATGAGTGAGAGAGAGAGGGGGAGAGAGAGAATGGGTGAGGGTGAGAGACAGACAGAGGGAGAGCAAGAATCATCACAAGTTGAAGCACCCAGGACACTCTGACCCCGTGCTCTCTCACAAACGGACCAGTCCTGGTTTACTTCAATCGGGGGATGTGAGGGGAAAGGTCAAGGGCACCTTCTATTGTGCAATGCTAATGGCTCCAATACACCCTAGGGGCCAGTCTGCTTTCAGAACTGCAACCATTGTGTGTGTGTCTGATAGCACCAGCTTACTGCCTGTCTCCAAGGTCACTGCGGGGACTGGAGTCACCTATGCAGCCAGACTGGGTCAGGACCAACCCTCCCTAAAGCACGTTACTGACCCTTTAACAGAGGGACGGTTCAGAGAGCAAGCGAGAGGAGATGTGGGGGAGTTCCTGATTTCAAAAGCTGCTGTCTCTGTCGGGCAATGTGACAGGGTATTGAGAGTTTACAAGAATCTGAGGAAATCGAACAGAAAGAAAGAGGATTATTTACGGGGCTCCCCAGTCAGTGCGGGGAGGACGGGTTCACCTCTCTGGGGCTTTAGGAGCTGAGAACACAGTCCCTGAAGGAATGAGATGCATGCAGTTCTTTCATTGAGAAGCTGGGAAATACTTCCAAGTCTCCAACAGCCAGGGCTGTGGAAGGTCAGTGATTAAACAGGAATCCATACGTTTCCAATATTCCAGACATGGAGGGCAGAGACGACAGCAGTTCAGGAATGCAGCTCACCCCCACCCCCCCCCAACCTTCTCAAGGGGCAACTAGGGACAGGCAGTAAATGCTGGACCCGACAAGCAATGTCCATGTGTCAGGAGTGGATAATAAGACAAGAGGAATTATCCACATCAGAACTGAATCAGGAGGCAGGTGCTGACGGACCTGATTTTGTTTCCCGGGATCCTGCAGAGTTGAATATTCCCAGCTGGCCCACCAGGTATACCAACACAAACCATGATCACACACACACACACATTGACACCTACCTGGCCAGCTGAGAACCTGTCGTCCGTCGGTAACTGATAAAGACATCGGGGTCTTCAGAAGGGGGCTGCTGAGAGACCTCACTCACACAGGGAGGCAGCAACTCTGCAAGACCCAAACAGATTCCCATCAACCAACACACAGGCAAAATACCCTCACTGCACACAGGCCCCTCCCAACACAATCCACACTGAGGGAGTGCTGCACTGTCGGAGGGTCAGTGCTGAGGGAGTGCTGCACTGTCGGAGGGTCTGTGATGAGGGAGCGCCACACTGTCAGAGGGTCAGTGCTGAGGGAGTGCTGCACTGTCAGAGGGTCAGTGCTGAGGGAGTGCCGCACTGCCAAAGGGTCAGTGCTGAGGGTTTGGGGATGGTTTGAGCTTCGTTCTGTGCGATGTCAGAAGGTCAGTGCTGAGGGAGTGCCGCACTGCCAAAGGGTCAGTGCTGAGGGTGTGGGGATGGTTTGAGCTTCGTTCTGTGCGATTGTGTCCATTTTGTGTTGCCCGATCCCTGCTGACCCCTTTACCCTGTGCTGCAGCAAGAATCCTGGATCGATGGAATCCTGTCTCAATGCGACAATCCATCTCGAGTTGTCTGTCTGTCACTCCGAGTAAAGTGGCCCTCTCAATCCCACAATGCACCAGATTATAGGTATACTGCCGATAGCCAAGGTCAATACTCCCCAACCAATCCGCGAGGTTACTCGGGTCACAGCTCGAGTAATTAGCATAAGTCTTCAATTCCCTCAATTCCCGAAGAAACCTGAAGGAGAGAAATAGTCTCTGTCACTTCAATCATCTTGTTCAAAATGACTGGTCACAGTCAGAGTAAAGTTCCCTCTTCTCTTTTAATCTGAAAGCAAAGCTCCCTCTACACTGCTGCCCCCATCAAGCACTCCCAGGAAAGGGACAGCACCAGGTTAGATACAGAGTAAAGCTCCCTCTACACTGTCCCCATCAAACACACCCAGGACAGGGACAGCATGGGGCAAGATACAGAGTAAAGCTCCCTCTACACTGTTCACCCCGTCAAACACTCCCAGGACAGGGACAGCACGGGGTTAGATACAGAGTAAAGCTCCCTCTACACTCTCCCCATCAAACACTCCCAGGAAACAGACAGCACGGGATTATATACAGAGTAAAGATCCCTCTACATTGTCCCCGTCAAACACTCCCAGGACAGGGACAGCACGGGGTTAGATACACAGTAAAGCTCCCTCTACACTGTCCCCATCAAACTCTCCCAGGAAAGGGACAGCACGGGGTTAGATACAGAGTAAAGCTCCCTCTACACTGTCCCCATCAAACACTCCCAGGAAAGGGACAGCACGGGGTTAAATACAGAGTCAAGCTTCCTCTACACTGTTGTCATCAAACACTGCTAGGACAGGGACAGTACGGGGCTAGATACAGAGTAAAGATCCCTCTACACTGTCCCCATCAAAC
>NW_025200558.1:1906-3455 GCF_004010195.1 Chiloscyllium plagiosum | reverse complement strand
CACTCTCACACACACACCCACAAACACACTCTCTCTCATTCACACACACTCACACGTGCGCACACATACACACACACATTCACACATACACTCGCTCCCTCTCACATGCACACACATACACTCTCTCATACACCCACACGCGTGCACACCCACACCCACGCACTCTTTCATACACCCACACACACACACTTCCTCATACACCCACACAGTGTTGTGTGATTTTTAACTCAGACGTAGATTGTCAGATCATTACAGTGACAATTGCCCATGTCATCCCTGCTCCCATATGTTAATTCTTTCATTCAGACAGACTCTAATTGTTAATCCTAACTAGATTAGATAAGATTCCCTACAGTGTGGAAACAGGCCCTCCAGCCCAACATGTCCACACTGACCCACCGAAGAGTAACCCACCCAGACCCATTTCCCTCTGACTAATGCACCTAACACTATGGACAATTTATCATGGCCAATCCATCCTAACCTGCACATCTTTGGACTGTGGGGGGAAACTGGAGCACCCAGAGGAAACTCACGCAGACACAGGGAGAATGTGCAAACTCCACACAGACAGTCGAACCTGGGACCCTGGTGCTGTGAGGCAGCAGTGCTAACCACTGAGCCACCATGCTGCCCCAACTGTTCACCATCGCTTCCATTCCTGTAACTGGTGCTTATTGCTGAAGCTTAGCACTAACTTTGTGTACTGTCATGCTGAGATTTGCCATTCAACACACACACACTCTTTGTGTGTCAGTATCTCTGTGTGGGAGTGTGTGTCTGTAACTCTGTCTGGGGAGGGTGTATGTAACTCTGTCTGGGAAGATGTCTGGGAGGTGTGTCTGTAACTCTGTTTGGGTGGGTGTGTGTCTGTAACTCTGGGAGGGTGTCTGGGAGAGTGTGTCTGTAACTCTGGGTGTGTGTGTGTCTGTAACTCTGACTGGGAGGGTGTCTGGGAGAATGTGTCTGTAACTCTGTCTGGGAGGGTGTGTGTCTGTAACTCTGTCTGGAAGGGTGTGGGTGGTGGTGATGACCCAGAGAGTGGAGCACCACACAGGCAGTTCTGGGCCATGTCTTTGGTGCTGGAATTCCCCGGAGAATGCCATAATGCTGCTTCCCTCACCAGGAATCTCTCTCCGTGAACGCTGAATCCAATCTGCTGCAGCCAGGTGTGAACAGCAGCAGCTTTCCAGTTTGGGACATTAAGGGACAATGTCCAGGAGACCTCCTCCCCCATCAGCTCCAGTGCTTTCTTGGCCAGACTGGAGACAGTGGTATTGCTGGAGTAACTGACCAATCTCTTCAGACTTGGTATGGCTCCAATTTCATGGAATGTCTGAGACAGAAGAAGCTAATTGTTACAGAAAGAACAGTGAAAGGCTGTGCATGCATTTCCAAAATTACAAACTGAAACAGACACAAACAGATTCTTCACTTAAGTATAGTCATATCGACTCAAATCATCAACTCTCTGTATCCCCCTCCCTCTCACAATCTCTGTCCCTCCTTCTCTCTCTCTCTTCCTCGTTCTCTCTCTCACCCCTCACTC
>NW_025200558.1:0-1826 GCF_004010195.1 Chiloscyllium plagiosum | reverse complement strand
CTGTTTCTGCTGCTGTTTAATGTCAGCTTCCACACACAGATAGAAAGTGGCCACACACTGGGCCTCCACCCTGGAGCTATCCAGGAGTTGCACCAATCGCTGGAGGTCACTGGCGTTGCGACCTTGGGCGTTGTCCCTGCTCTGCAGCCAGTCGTGGGCAAACTCCTCGGGGTGAAGGGAGGCGATGAAGGGCTCCACCAGGTCTAGGGTCCCTGAGCTCTCCACTTCTTTCTCCAGCTCCTTGTTGGTTGCCAGAACAGTGATGGCCAGGCAGGCATGAAACTGCACTAGCTCATCCTGAGAGAAGGCCAATGGGAACAGCCAATCAGCAGCCTTCTTCTCAATCATCAGCCTCTGATTGGTTGGCCCGCCATACATGGCACAGTTGGCGAGGGCGATGGCGCAGTGCTGTAGGATACTGGGATCCTGACTGCGGCACCAGTACAGGATGTAGTCCAGGCCCCCGTTGGTGATCAGCAGGTGGGAGGTACCCTCGGTGTGTTTGAACATGTGCTGCAGGATCCCGGAGACCGGCCTCGCCAGCTGGACATCTTCACGGTCATTGGCCAAATCCAGAATCACACCCAGGCCGGAGCGAGCAACCCAGTCCCTGTGTACAAATACATATCAGTCAGCCACGCACCTAAAACATGGGCCACACCAAAAACACAGCAATGTGCATTCTGCCAGAGTGCAGCAAGGTACTGCAGGCACTGGGACTCAGGGGTAAAACCAGGACTCAGTAACTGCACCTTGCTGAATTTTGTCAACAGCAGCAAGACCATCATTTTTCAGTCTTCCCCAACCCCACCCTGTTTCAGTCACTGCACTCAAAATGTTCCCTTTCTTTTTCTCTCTATGGGGGTTGCCTGAGTTTCTCCAATATGTAGTTATTATTTTACACCTTGGAATATTTTACACCATCAACTGTTGGAATAACAAACATCATGGCCCTTTCTCCTCTCTAACCCTTTTGGCTCAATCACTCTCCCTCTCTCAATCAACCTCAGTTCCTGGCACACCTTAGCCACCTTCATCATTAATTGTATTTAAGTTTAAATCACTAGTTTTTGACCCATTCTCCTCTCCCTCAAACTGCAGGTGATTATATTATGATCACTACTACACAGTACGATGCATGTTACCAGATGTCCTAGAGCCAGCTCTCTGGGTGGCTCAGGAATATGCAACTCTAAGAAACTCTCCTGAAAACGCCCCATGAACCCACTACCCAGGCTACATTCGACAATGTGATTCACCCAATCCAAATGCAGATTAAAATCATCCTGTGATTTTATTGCCAGACCTTTATTCATAAGACCACATCATTTTACACCGATTAGCCTGTCCTATAAGATACTCCCACAATATAATCCTTACCTTTGCTATTTCTCGTCGCTACCCAAACTGACACCAGATTAGAGTCCAACTGGTTGATTTGAAATCACAGGTTTTGGGTGCACTGCCCCTTTGTCAGGTGAAGTGAAGAACAGACAGCGCTCCAAACACTGGGGATTTCAAACAAAACCTGTTGGACCATAACCTGGTGTTGTGTGACCTCTGATCTTGTCCACCCCAGTCCAACACCGACACCACCAACATCATGAGAGTACATGTTACAATAAAGTTAATTTTAAAAATATAAATCGCCCCTTGCCCCTCTCTGAGTGTCCAATTGCCCCTTGACCTATTTGCCCCCAGCCCTGGTCTATTCGGCCCCAATCCAAGGTCTAATTGCCCCTCTCTGTGTTTATTTGCTGCATATACGCTCTATATTTGCCCCTCTTCCCCATCTATCTGACCTCTGTCCCCTCACTAACTGTACC
>NW_025200557.1:0-6612 GCF_004010195.1 Chiloscyllium plagiosum | reverse complement strand
TCTGTACAGCACCCTCCCCGATATCACACTGACTGGTCCGTACAGCACCCTCCCCGATATCACACCAACCGGTCCGTACAGCTCCCTCCCCGATATCACACTGACCGGTCCGTACAGCTCGCTCCCTGATATCACACTGACTGGTCCGTACAGCTCTCTCCCCGATATCACACTGACTGGTCCGTACAGCACCCTCCCCGATATCACACTGACCGGTCCGTACAGCTCCCTCCCCGATATCACACTGACCGGTCCGTACAGCACACTCCCCGATATCACACGGACCGGTCCTTACAACTTCCTCCCCGGTATCACACTGACCGGTCCGTACAGCTCCCTCCCTGATATCACACAGACCGGTCCGTACAACCCCCAGCCCGATATCACACTGACCGGTCCGTACAGCTCCCCCTCCGATATCACACTGACCAGTCTGTACAGCACCCACCCCGATAACACACTGACCGGTCCGTACAGCTCGCTCCCTGATATCACACTGACCGGTCCGTACAGCTCCCTCCCCGATATCACACTGACCGGTCCGTACAGCTCCCTGCCTGATATAACACTGACCGGTCCGTACAAATCCCTGCCCGATATCACACCGACCGGTCCGGACAGCTCCATCCCCGATATCACACTGACCGGTCCATACAGTTCACTCCCTGATATCATACTGACCGGTTCGTACAGCTCCCTCCGTGATATCACACAGACCACTCCGTACAGCTCCCTCCCCGATATCACATTGACCGGTCCGTACAACACACTCCCCGATATCACACTGACCGGTCCGTACAGCTTTCTCCCCGATATCACACTGACCGGTCCGTACTGCTCCCTCCACGATATCACACTGATCGGTCCGTACTGCTCCCTCCACGATATCACACTGATCTGTCCTTGGAGCTCTCTCTCCCCGATATCACACTGACCGGTCTGTACAGCTCCCTCACCGATATCACAGTGACCGGTCCATACAGCTCCCTTCCCGATATCACACTGACCGGTTGGTACAGCTCCCTCCCCGATATTACTCTGACCGGTCCGTACAGCTCCCTCCCCGATATCACACTGCCCGGTCTGTACAGCTCCCTCACCGATATCACAGTGACCAGTCCGTACAGCTTCCTGCCCGATATCACACTGACCGGTCCGTACAGCACCCTCTCCGACATCACACTGACTGGTCCTTACAACTCCCTGCCCGATATCACACTGACCGGTCCGTACAGCACCCTCCCCAATATCACACTGACCGGTCCGTACAGCACCCTCTCCGACATCACACTGACTGGTCCTTACAACTCCCTGAACAGCTCCCTCCCTGATATCACACTGACCGGTCGGAACAGCTCCCTTCCCGATATCACACTGACCGGTTGGTACAGCTCCTTCCCCGATATCACACTGCCCGGTCTGTACAGCTCCCTCCCAGATATCACAATGACCGATCCATACAGCTCATCTCCGATATCACACTGACCGGTCCTTACAGCTCCCTCCCCGATATCACACTGACCGGTCCGTACAGCTCCCTGCCCGATATCATACTGACCGATCGTTACAACTCCCTCCCCAGTATCACACTGACCAGTCCGTACAGCTCCCCGATATCACACTGACCAGTCCGTACAGCTCACTCTCCAATATCAAATTGACCGGTCCATACAGCTCCATCCACGAAATCACTCTGCGCGCTCCGTACAACACCCTCCCCGATATCACACTGACCGGTCCGTTCAGCTCCCTCCCCGATATCTCACTGACCGGTCCGTACAGCTCCCTTCACGATATCACACTAACCGGTCCGTATTGCTCCCTCCCAGATATCACACTGACCGGTCCATACAGCTCCCTCCCAGATATCACACTGACTGGTCCGTAGTGCTCCCTCCCCGATATCACACTGACCGTTCTGTACATCTCCCTTCCCAATCTCACACTGACCGGTCCGTACAGTTCACTCCCCGATATCATACTGACCGGTTCGTACAGCTCCCTCCCCGATATCACACTGAACGGTCCGTACAACACCCTCCCCGAATTCACACTGACCGGTCCTTACAGCTCCCTCCCCGAAATCACACTGACCGGTCTGTACAGCTCCCTCCCCGATATCACACTGACCGGTCCGTACAGCACACTCCACGATATCACACTGACCAGTCTGTACAGCTCCCTCCCCGATATCACACTGACAGGTCCGTACAGCACCCACCCCGATATCACACTGACCGGTCTGGACATCTCCCTCCCCGAAATCACACTGCGTGTTCCGTACAACACCCTCCCCGATATCACACTGACCGGTCCGTACAGCTCACTCTCCGATATCACACTGATCAGTCTGGACAGCACCATCCCCGATATCACACTGACCGATCCATACAGCACTCTGCCCCCGATATCACAGTGACCGGTCGGAACAGCTCCCTTCCCGATATCACACTGACCGGTTGGTACAGCTCCCTCCCCGATATCACACTGACTGGTCCGTACAGTTCCCTCCCCGATATCTCACTGACCGGTCCGTACAGCTCCCTCCACGATATCACACTAACCGGTCCGTACAGTACCCTCCCCGATATCACACTGACTGGTCTGTACAGCTCTCTCATTGATATCACACTGACCGGTCTGTACACCTCCCCAATATCACACTGACCGGTCCGTACAGCTCCCTCCCCATTATCACACTGACCGGTCCAAAAAGCTCCCTCTCTGATATCACACAGACCGGTCCGTACAGATCCATCACCGATATCCAAATCACCGGTCCGTACAGCACCCTCCCCGATATCACACTGACCGGTCCGTACAGCATCCTCCCCGATATCACACTGACTGGTCTGTACAGCTCTCTCATCGATTTCACACTGACCGGTCTGTACACCTCCCCAATATCACACTGACCGGTCCGTACAGCTCCCTCCCCATTATCACACTGACCGGTCCAAAAAGCTCCCTCTCTGATATCACACTGACCGGTCCGTACAGATCCATCACCGATATCCAAATCACCGGTCCGTACAGCACCCTCCCCAATATCACACTGACCGGTCCGTACAGCTCCCTCCCCATTATCACACTGACCGGTCCAAAAACCTCCCTCTCTGATATCACACTGACCGGTCCGTACAGCACACTCCCCGATAGCACACTGACCGGTTCGGACAGCTCCCTCTCCGATATCACGCTGACCGGTCTGTACAGCTCCCTCCCAGATAGCACACTGATCAGTCCGTACTGCTCCCTCTCCAATATCACACTGACCGGTCCGTACAGCTCCCTCCCAGATATCACACTGAACGGTCTGTACAGCTCCCTCCCCGATATCATACTGATCGGTCCGTACAGCTCCCTCCCCGATATCATACTGACCGGTCCGTACAGCACCATCCCCGATATCACACTGACTGGTCTGTACAGCTCTCTCATTGATATCACACTGACCGGTCTGTACACCTCCCCAATATCACACTGACCGGTCCATACAGCTCCCTCCCCATTATCACACTGATCGGTCCAAACAGCTCCCTCTCCGATATCACACTGACCGGTCCGTACAGCACACTCCCTGATATCACACTGACCGGTTCGGACAGCTCACTCTCCAATATCACACTGACCGGTCCGTACAGCTCCCTCCCAGATATCACAGTGACCGGTCTGTACGGCTCTACACCGATATCAAAATGACCGCTCCGTACTGCTCCCTCCCCGATATCACACTGACCGGTCCGTACAGCACCCTCCCCGATATCACGCTGACCGGTCCGTACAGCTCCCTACCAGATATCACACTGAACGGTCGTACGGCTCCCTCCCCAATATCACACTGACCGGTCCGTACAGCTCACTCCCCGATATCACACTGACCGGTCTGTACACCTCCCCAATATCACACTGACCGGTCCGTACAGCTCGCTCCCCATTATCACACTGACCGGTCCGTACAGCACACTCCCCGATAGCACACTGACCGGTCCGTACAGCACACTCCCCGATAGCACACTGACCGGTTCGGACAGCTCCCTCTCCGATATCACGCTGACCGGTCCGTACAGCTCCCTCCCAGATATCACACTGATCAGTCCGTACTGCTCCCTCTCCAATATCACACTGACCGGTCCGTACAGCTCCCTCCCAGATATCACACTGAACGGTCTGTACAGCTCCCTCCCCGATATCATACTGATCGGTCCCTACAGCTCACTCCCAGGTATCACACTGACCGGTCCGTACAGCACCCACCCTGATATCACACTGACCGGTCCGTACAGCTCCCTCCCTGATATTACACTGACCGGACTGTGCAGCACCCTCCCCGATATCACACTGACCGGTCCGTACAGCACCCTCCCCGATATCACGCTGACCGGTCCGTACAGCACCCTCCCCGATATCACACTGACTGGTCTGTACAGCTCTCTCATCGATATCACACTGACCGGTCCGTACAGCTCTATCCCCGATATCCAAATGACCGGTCCGTACAGCTCACTCCCCAAATTCACACTGACCGGTCCGTACAGCTCCCTCCCCATTATCACACTGACCAGTCCAAAAAGCTCCCTCTCCGATATCACACTGACCGGTCCGTACAGCACACTCCCTGATATCACACTGACCGGTTTGGACAGCTCCCTCCCAGATATCACAGTGACCGGTCTGTACGGCTCTACCCCGATATCAAAATGACCGGTCCGTACAGCTCCCTCCCCGATATCACACTGACCGGTCCGTACAGCTCCCTCCCCGATATCACACTGACCGGTCCATACACCTCCCTCCCCGATATCACACTGACCATCCGTACAGCACCCTCCCCAATATCACGCTGACCGGTCCGTACAGCTCCCTACCAGATATCACACTGACCGGTCCGTACAGCACCCTCCCTGATATCACACTGACCGGTCCGTACAGCTCCCTCCCTGATATTACACTGTCCGGACTGTACAGCACCCTCCCCGATATCACACTGACCGGTCCGTACAGCTCCCTCCCCGATATCACACTGACCGGTCCGTACAGCTCCCTCTCCGATATCACACTGACCGGACTGTGCAGCACCCTCCCCGATATCACACTGACCGGTCCGTGCAGCTCCCTCCCTGATATCACACTGACCGGTCCGTACAGATCCATCCCCGATATCCAAATGACCGGTCCGTACAGCTCCCTCCCCGATATCACACTGACTGGTCTGTACAGCTCTCTCATTGATATCACACTGACCGGTCTGTACACCTCCCCAATATCACACTGACCGGTCCGTACAGCTCCCTCCCCATTAACACACTGACCGGTTCGGACAGCTCCCTCTCCGATATCACGCTGACCGGTCCGTACAGCTCCCTCCCAGATATCACACTGATCAGTCCGTACTGCTCCCTCTCTGATATCACACTGACCGGTCCGTACAGCTCCCTCCCAGATATCACACTGATCAGTCCGTACTGCTCCCTCTCCAATATCACACTGAACGGTCTGTACAGCTCCCTCCCCGATATCACACTGATCGGTCCGTACAGCTCACTCCCAGGTATCACACTGACCGATCCGTACAGCACCCACCCTGATATCACGCTGACCGGTCCGTACAGCACCATCCCCGATATCACACTGACTGGCCTGTACAGCTCTCTCATCGATATCACACTGACCGGTCTGCACACCTCCCCAATATCACACTGACCGGTCCATACAGCTCCCTCCCCATTATCACACTGACCGGTCCAAACAGCTCCCTCTCCGATATCACACTGACCGGTCCGTACAGCTCCCCAATATCACACTGACCGGTCCGTACAGCACACTCCCTGATATCACACTGACCGGTTCGGACAGCTCACTCTCCGATATCACACTGACCGGTCCGTACAGCTCCCTCACCGATATCACACTGACCGGTCCATACAGCTCCCTCCCCGATATCACACTGACCGTCCGTACAGCACCCTCCCCGATATCACACGGACCGGTCCAAACAGATCCCTCACCGATATCACACTGACCGGTCCAAACAGATCCCTCCCTGAAATCACACCGACCGGTCCAAACAGATCTCTCACCGATATCACACTGATCGGTCCGTCCAGCACCCTCCCTGATATCAAACTGACCGGTCCTTACAGCTCCCTCTCCGATATCACACTGACCGGTCCAAACAGCTCTCTCACCGATATCACACTGATGGGTCCGTACAGCTCCCTCCCCGATATCACAATGACCAGTCCTTACAGCTCCCTCCCCGATATCACACTGACTGGTCCATACAGCTCCCTCCCCGATATCACACTGACCGTCCGTACAGCACCCTCGCCGATATCACGCTGACCGGTCCGTACATCTCTCTACCCGATATCACACTGACCGATCCGTACGGCTCCCTCCCCGATATCACACTGACCGGTCCGTACAGCTCCCTCCCTAATTATCACACTGACCGGGCCGTACAGATCCCTCCCCGGTGTCACACTGACTGGTCCGTACAGCTCACTCCCCGATATCACACTGACCGGTCTGTACTGCTGCCTCCCCGATATCACACTGACCGGTCCGTACAACACTCTCCCCGATATCACACTGACCGCTCCGTGCAGC
>NW_025200556.1:0-6612 GCF_004010195.1 Chiloscyllium plagiosum | reverse complement strand
TTGCTGAGTAGTGAAGAATGCACTGTTGCTATGAGTGAAGACTGCACTGTTGTTGCGTGTGAAGATTGAATGGTTGCTGTGTGTGAAGTCTGCACTCTTGCGGTGTGTGAAGACTGCACTGTTGCTGTGTGTGAAGACTTCAGTGTTGCTGTGTGTGAAGATTGCACAGTTGCTGTGTGTGAAGACTGCACTGTTGCTCTGTGAGAAGACTTCAGTGTTGCTGTGTGTGAAGACTGCAGTGTTACAGTGTGCAAAGACGACACTGTTGATGTGAGTGAAACTGCAGTGTTGCTGTGTATGAAGACTGCAGTGTTGCAGTGTGTGAAGACTGCACTGTTGCTGTGTGTGAGGACTGCACATTTGCTGTGTGTCCAGACTGCACAGTTGCTGTGTGTGAAGACTGCACTGTTGCTCTGAGAAGACTGCAGTGTTGCTGTGTGTGAAGACTGCAGTGTTTCTGTGTGTGAGGACTGCACAGTTGCTGTGAGTGAAGATGGCACAGTTGCTGTGTGTGAAGACTGCACTGTTGCTCTGTGAGAAGACTTCAGTTTTGCTGTGTTTGAAGACTGCAGTGTTACAGTGTGTAAAGACTACACTGTTGCTGTGAGTGAAACTGCAGTGTTGCTGTGTATGAAGACTGCAGTGTTGCAGTGTCTGAATACTGCACTGTTTCAGCGTGTGAAGACTGCACAGTTGCTGTGTGTGAAGACTGCAGTGTTGCAGTGTGTGAAGACTGCACTGTTGCAGTATGTGAAGACTGCACTGTTGCTGTGTGTGAGGACTGCACTGTTGCTGTGTGTCCAGACTGCAGTGTTACAGTGTGTGAATACTGCCATGTTGCTGTGTGTGAAGGCTGCACTGTTGCTGTGTGTGAAGACAGCAGTCTTGCTGCGTGTGAGGACTGCACTGTTTCTGTGTGTGAGGACTGCACAGTTGCTGTGAGTGAAGACTGCACTGTTGCTGTGTTTGAAGACTTCAGTGTTGCTGTGTGTGAAGATTGCACAGTTGCTGTGTGTGAAGACTGCACTGTTGCTCTGTGAGAAGACTTCAGTGTTGCTGTGTGTGAAGACTGCACTGTTTCTGTGTGTGAAGACTGCAGTGTTACAGTGTGTAAAGACTACACTGTTGCTGTGAGTGAAACTGCAGTGTTGCTGTTGTATGAAGACTGCAGTGTTGCAGTGTGTGAATACTGCACTGTTTCAGTGTGTGAATACTGCACTGTTTCAGTGTGTGAATACTGCACTGTTTCAGTGTGTGAATACTGCACTGTTTCAGTGTGTGAATACTGCACTGTTTCAGTGTGTGAATACTGCACTGTTTCAGTGTGTGAATACTGCACTGTTTCAGTGTGTGAATACTGCACTGTTTCAGTGTGTGAATACTGCACTGTTTCAGTGTGTGAATACTGCATGTGTGAAGACTTCAGTGTTGCTGTGTGTGAAGACTGCACTGTTGCTGTGAGTGAAGACTGCAGTGTTGCTGTGTGTGAAGACTGCACTGTTTCAGTGTGTGAAGACTGCACAGTTGCTGTGTGTGAAGACTGCAGTGTTGCTGTGTGTGAAGACTGCACTGTTGCTGTGTGTGAAGACTGCACTGTTTCTGTGTGTGAAGACTGCACTGTTGCTGTGTGTGAAGACTGGAGTGTTGCTGTGTGTGAAGACTGCACTGTTGCTGTGTGTGATGAAAGCACAGGTGCTGTGTGTCCAGACTGCAGTGTTACGTGTGTGTGATGACTGCACTGTTGCTGTGTGTGAAGGCTGCACTGTTGCTGTGTGTGAAGGCAATACTGTTGCTGTGTGTGATGGCTGCACAGTGACTGCAGTGTTACAGTGTGTGAATACTGCCAGTTACGTGTGTGTGATGACTGCACTGTTGCTGTGTGTGAAGGCTGCACTTTGCTGTGTGTGAAGGCAATACTGTTGCTGTGTGTGATGGCTGCACAGTTGCTGAGTAGTGAAGAATGCACTGTTGCTATGTGTGAAGACTGCACTGTTGTTGCGTGTGAAGATTGAATGGTTGCTGTGTGTGAAGACTGCACTCTTGCGATGTGTGAAGACTGCACTGTTGCTGTGTGTGAAGACTGCAGTGTTGCCATATGTGACCACTGCACTGTTGTTGTGAGTGAAGACTGCAGTGTTGCTGTGTGTGAGGACTTCAGTGTTGCTGTGTGTGGATTGCACAGTTGCTGTGTGTGAAGACTGCACTGTTGCTCTGTGAGAAGACTTCAGTGTTGCTGTGTGTGAAGACTGCACTGTTGCTGTGTGTGAAGTCTGCAGTGTTACAGTGTGTAAAGACTACACTGTTGCTGTGAGTGAAACTGCAGTGTTGCTGTGTATGAAGACTGCTGTGTTGCAGTGCGTGAAGACTGCACTGTTGCAGTGTGTGAAGACTGCACTGTTGCTGTGTGTGAAGACTGCACTGTTGCAGTGTGTGAAGACTGCACTGTTGTTGCGTGTGAAGAAAGACTGGTTGCTGTGTGTGAAGACTGCACTCTTGCGGTGAGTGAAGACTGCACTGTTGCTTTGTGTGAAGACTGCAGTGTTGCCATATGTGACCACTGCACTGTTGTTGTGTGTGAAGACTGCAGTTTTGCTGTGTGTGAGGACTGCACAGTTGCTGTGAGTGAAGACTGCACTGTTGCTGTGTGTGAAGACTGCAGTGTTACAGTGTGTAAAGACTACACTGTTGCTGTGAGTGAAATTGCAGTGTTGCTGTGTGTGAAGACTGCAGTGTTGCAGTGTGTGAAGTCTGCACTGTTGCTGTGTGTGAAGGCTGCACTGTTGCTGTGTGTGAAGACAGCAGTGTTGCTGCGTGTGAGGACTGCACTGCTTCTGTGTGTGAGGACTGCACTGTTGCTGTGAGTGAAGACTGCAGTGTTGCTGTGTGTGAAGATTGCACAGTTGCTGTGTGTGAAGACTGCACTGTTTCTGTGTGTGAAGACTGCACTGTTTCTGTGTGTGAAGACTGCAGTGTTACAGTGTGTGAAGACTGCACAGTTGCAGTGTGTGAAGACTGCACTGTTGCAGTGTATGAAGACTACACTGTTTCTGTGTGTGAAGACTGCACAGTTGCTGTGTGTGAAGACTGCAGTGTTGCTATGTGTGGAGACTGCACTGTTGCTGTGTGTGATGACTGCAGTGTTGCTGTGTGTGAAGACTGCACTGTTGCTGTGTGTGATGGCTGCACAGTTGCTGAGAAGTGAAGAATGCACTGTTGCTATGTGTGAAGACTGCACTGTTGTTGCGTGTGAAGATTGAATGGTTGCTGTGTGTGAAGACTGCACTCTTGCGGTGTGTGAAGACTGCAGTGTTGCCGTATGTGACGACTGCACTGTTGTTGTGTATGAAGACTGCAGTGTTGCTGTGTGTGAAGGCTGCACTCTTGCGGTGTGTGAAGACTGCACTGATGCTTTGTGTGAAGACTGCAGTGTTGCCATATGTGACCCCTGCACTGTTGTTGTGTGTGAAGACTGCAGTGTTGCTGTGTGTGAGGACTGCACAGTTGCTGTGAGTGAAGACTGCACTGTTGCTGTGTGTGAAGACTTCAGTGTTGCTGTGCGTGGATTGCAGAGTTGCTGTGTGTGAAGACTGCACTGTTGCTCTGTGAGAAGACTTCAGTGTTGCTGTGTGTGAAGACTGCACTGTTTCTGTGTGTGAAGACTGCAGTGTTACAGTGTGTAAAGACTACACTGTTGCTGTGAGTGAAACTGCAGTGTTGCTGTGTATGAAGACTGCAGTGTTGCAGTGTGTGACGTCTGCACTGTTGCTGTGTGTGAAGGCTGCACTGTTGCTGTGTGTGAAGACAGCAGTGTTGCTGCGTGTGAGGACTGCACTGTTTCTGTGTGTGAGGACTGCACAGTTGCTGTGTCTGAAGACTGCACTGCTGCTGTGTGTGAAGACTTCAGTGTTGCTGTGTGTGAAGATTGCACAGTTGCTGTGTGTGAAGACTGCACTGTTTCTGTGTGTGAAGACTGCACTGTTTCTGTGTGTGAAGACTGCAGTGTTACAGTGTGTGAAACTGCAGTGTTGCTGTGTATGAAGACTGCAGTGTTGCAGTGTGTGAAGACTGCACAGTTGCTGTGTGTGAAGAATGCACAGTTGCTGTGGGTGAAGACTGCAGTGTTGCTGTGTGTGAAGACTGCACTGTTGCTGTGTGTGAAGACTGCACTGTTTCTGTGTGTGAAGACTGCACAGTTGCTGTGTGTGAAGACTGCACAGTTGCTCTGTGAGAAGACTTCAGTGTTGCTGTGTGTGAAGACTGCACGGTTTCAGTGTGAAGACTGCAGTGTTACAGTGTGTAAAGACTTCACTGTTGCTGTGAGTGAAACTGCATTGTTGCTGTGTATGAAGACTGCTGTGTTGCAGTGTGTGAAGACTGCACTGTTGCAGTGTGTGAAGATTGCACTGTTGCAGTGTATGAAGACTGCACTGTTTCTGTGTGTGAAGACTGCACTGTTGCTGTGTGTGAAGACTGCAGTGTTGCTATGTGTGAAGACTGCACTGTTGCTGTGTGTGATGACTGCAGTGTTGCTGTGTGTGAAGACTGCATTGTTGCTGTGTATGATGGCTGCACAGTTGCTGTGTGTGAAGACTGCACTGTTGCTGTGTGTGATGACTGCAGTGTTGCAGTGTGTGAAGACTGCACTGTTGCAGTGTATGAAGATTGCACTGTTTCTGTGTGTGAAGACTGCACTGTTGCTGTGTGTGAAGACTGCAGTGTTGCTATGTGTGAAGACTGCACTGTTGCTGTGTGTGATGACTGCAGTGTTGCTGTGTGTGAAGACTGCACTGTTGCTATGTGTGAAGACTGCACTGTTGTTGCGTGTGAAGATTGAATGGTTGCTGTGTGTGAAGACTGCACTCTTGCGGTGTGTGAAGACTGCAGTGTTGCCGTATATGACTACTGCACTGTTGTTGTGTATGAAGACTGCAGTGTTGCTGTGTGTGAAGGCTGCACTCTTGCTGTGTGTGAAGACTGCAGTGTTGGCGTATGGGAGCACTGCACTGTTTCTGTGTGTGAAGACAGCACTGTCGCTGTGTGTGAAGACTGCAGTGTTACAGTGTGTGAAGACTGCACTGTTGGTGTGAGTGAAGACTGCACGGTTGCTGTGTGTGAAGACTGCACAGTTGCTGTGTGTGAAGACTGCAGTGTTGCTGTGTGCGAAGACTGCACTGTTGCTGTATGTGAACACTGCACTGTTGCTGTGTGTGAAGACTGCACTGTTGCTGTATGTGAAGACTGCACAGTTGCTGTATGTGAAGACTGCACAGTTGCTGTGTGTGAAGGCTGCACTGTTGCTGTGTGTGAAGGCTATACTGTTGCTGTGTGTGATGACTGCACTGTTGCTGTTTTTGAAGACTGCACAGTTGCTGAGTACTGAAAACCGCACAGTAGCGGTGTGTGAAGACTGCACTGTTGCTGTCTGTGAGGACTGCCCAGTTGCTGTGTGACAAGACTGCAGTGTTGCTATGTGTAAAGACTGCACTTTTGCTGTGTGTGAAGACTGCACTGTTGGTGTGTGTGAAGACTGCAGTGTTACTGCGTGTGAGAAAATCACTGCTGCTGTGTGTGACGACTGCAGTGTCGGTGTGTGCGAAGACTGCACTGTTTCTGTGTGTGAAGGCTATCCTGTTGCTGTGTGTGATTGCTGCACAGTTGCTGAGTAGTGAAGACTGCACTGTTGCTGTGTGTGAGGACTGCAGTGTTGCTGTGTGTGAAGACTGCACTGTTTCTGTGTGTGAAGACTGCAGTGTTACAGTGTGTAAAGACTGCACTGTTGCTGTGTGTGAAGACTGCACTGTTGCTGTGTGTGAGGACTGCACATTTGCTGTGTGTCCAGACTGCAGTGTTATAGTGTGTGAATACTGCACTGTTGCTGTGTGTGAAGGCTGCACTGTTGCTGTGTGTGAAGACAGCAGTGTTGCTGCATGTGAGGACTGCACTGTTTCTGTCTGTGAGGACTGCACAGTTGCTGTGAGTGAAGACTGCACAGTTGCTGTGTGTGAAGACTTCAGTGTTGCTGTGTGTGAAGACTGCACTGTTGCTGTGTGTGAAGACTGCAGTGTTGCTGTATGTGACCACTGCACTGTTGTTGTGTGTGAAGACTGCAGTGTTGCTGTGTGTGAAGGCTGCACTCTTGCTGTGTGTGAAGACTGCACTGTTTCTGTCTGTGAAGACAGCACTGTTGCTGTGTGTGAAGACTGCAGTGTTACAGTGTTTGAAGACTGCACTGTTGCTGTGAGTGAAGACTGCAGTGTTGCTGTGTGTGAAGACTGCAGTGTTGCAGTGTGTGAATACTGCACTGTTTCAGTGAGTGAAGACTGCACAGTTGCTGTGTGTGACGACTGCAGTGTTGCTGTGTGTGAAGACTGCACTGTTGCTGTGTGTGAAGACTGCAGTGTTACGTGTGTATGAAGACCGCACTGTTTCTGTGTGTGAAGACTGCACAGTTGCTGTGTGTGAAGACTGTACTGTTGCTGTGTGTGAAGACTGCACTGTTGCTGTGAGTGAAGACTGCAGTGTTGCTGTGAGTGAAGACTGCAGTGTTGCTGTGAGTGAAGACTGCAGTATTGCTGTGTATGAAGACTGCACTGTTGCTCTGTATGAAGACTG
>NW_025200555.1:3236-6611 GCF_004010195.1 Chiloscyllium plagiosum | reverse complement strand
TTTCAACTGTGATTGAATTTATTCTTGCATACCGTTCTTATATCTTCAATGTTCATCGTTTTCTTGAATGTCGGAATGGTGAAGATTATTGATGAATACAATAAGTTTCATGTTACCTGTATGAACTTTCAGAAGGAAGTTGGTGAGGTTTCATTGATTCGAATTCTGTGCTGATTGAAGCTGATTGAAGGAAAAGCTCTGCGACACCGGCAATCTAACATTGTCTGTAAACAACGCAGGAACCAACAGAAGCCCATTTTTCAATACAGTCTATTTTTCACATTTTTGTCTCGCTTTTGTATCGTTTTCGTGAAACTGATGCCTCAATAATCACAGGTTCATGTCAGTTTCACCTTGTCTGCATTCGCTTTGATAACAGAACCAGACGTTTCAGGGAAATGAGGCAGGGTGAGTGACTGAGATATTATTGCGGCAGCACATCACCACCAAAAAATTCCACAGTGTTATGTTTCAGTGGTTCGCACTGCTGCCTCAACAGAATCCCAAGTTCTATTCCAGCCTCGGTGGACTGTCTGTGTAGAGTTTGCACATTCTCACCGCATTCTCTTTAGCACTGTCAGATGCGAAAGAACGGAT
Organism: Chiloscyllium plagiosum; assembly: GCF_004010195.1. Classification (NCBI taxonomy): domain Eukaryota; kingdom Metazoa; phylum Chordata; class Chondrichthyes; order Orectolobiformes; family Hemiscylliidae; genus Chiloscyllium; species Chiloscyllium plagiosum. The sequence goes on along the minus strand of NW_025200555.1, from coordinate 6,014 downwards.
GAATGGCGACTGCACATCAATTAACAGACCGGTGTGACCCTTCCCTGCTGGGGAACACTTCAGTGATCCAGGACATTCATAGCAGCAGACATGTGGAGAAACAGATTGGGAAACAGATTTTGGAAAGGACTGTTCAATCAGTGCGTGCTCGACGAAGGGCCTGTCTTGCCTAAATGGTATGAAATGTATTGTTGGTTGTGCGACATGCCCTATCATGGTTGTGAGATCTTTGGGGTGCCACGTGTTCTTAATTATAAAGGAATTGTGCGGAACTGCTTTGCAGGCCAGTGCAGCCTGTTCTGCGCTGAGTTGCACGTCTGCTGCAACACCCTGTGTAAAGTATCTGCCAGTGATGGCCAGTGGGGAGATGAGCTCCAAATGTGTGTCCATGAGTGAGGATATGTTGATGCTCGTTCCCGGGGGCAGAAGTGAGAATCTGCCAGTGATGGCCAGCCGCAGTAGAGCGGCTTGAGATTTTACATGTCAGAGGCGAACCCCTTTGAGAGAGTTTATAGTCTCTCATATCGCCATTAATTATCCAAGAAGCATTTCCACCAGGTCTTTTTTTTTTTATTTGAACACGGCACTTAAACGCGCTGCAGCTTTGTTGTTTTCCCGCAGAAATGGCAGTGGTGCGATTGGAAACGACGCCTCCTAAGAGACTGGAAGCTGGATCCAGCGCCATTATCGTTCGGCGATAGTTAGACCTGCGCGCGCGGCCATTTTCATACATTTTCAATTGTGCTCCTGCAAAACAACAGATGAAAAATCACAGGGAAAGCATTCCGCGAAACATGTCTTCCTCGCATAGCAGCTGGGATATGTCCGACTACAATATCAATTGCGCAGCAGATAATGATAGCTCATCAATCCACACAAAACTCAATGGTAAGCTGACTCTATCTTCTGACAATATTTACAGCTACAAATGTATATGCGAGTGTGAGAACGCTGATCCGTTATGACTTGATAAAATAACCATGAACTGCTTGACATTACTGGAATTTCCATTCTTGCTTTGGTAAATGATTTCGCCCATTGCTCGAAACAGGACAACTTTCACGTTTACACGGAACTTGAAACACACCGGACTATAGGGAACATGCACAAAGCGTGTTCCACATCATACCGTGCAGCATAGTTTCAGTCACTGTGTCTGTTTTGCAAAATAAGGGTCCCAAAGAATGTTCTCCACCCTAAAACCGGAGGTAGCATTACAATCTGAGAATGACAGATCACATTGTGAGGATGCTCTGACCTCACGGCTAGTTCGAGATGTCACTTTCCTTGCCATTTACCTTAACCATGCAACTGGCTGCAGAGATGTTCACACCTGGACATGAGCCACATGGATACCAACTGAGGTCGGAAACCTATGTAGGAATCGACGAGAAGCGACACAATACATTTTGCTCAATTCCATGGTGCTTTTTAGAAATGCAGTTTCTGTTCACATCAATCCAAAAGGCAGATTCTGAAATTAGGAGCAGAAGTCTGAAACTACAGAAACAAGCCGCAGCCACGGCTGATGCGGCACAGTGGCATCCAGCACTGAAAGTTGAAGCCATTCTACGCTTCACCTTTCTGTTCCCAATAGCTCGTTGTTGTCCAGGGTAATTGACATCTAAAAACGTAAAAAAAAAAGACATGTGAAATTGATGACAAATTATGGACAAGGATGTCGTCAATGTTTGGTCTGTAGGGCGAGGTGGATAAGGCTGGGACGACTTTCCCTGCAGCGGAACATCTGCGACATGATCTTAAGGAAGGGTTGTACACTGAGCATTTACGTGTTTTACCAAAGTTGGGGTGAGTTGAAAACTCGAGTGCATAGGTTTAAGGTGAGTGGGCTGAAATTGACAAAGGACCTGGGCCACATTTCCCTCACAGAAGCTTGTGCGTGTATGGGGTAAACTACCAGAGGAAGTGAAGGAGGCTTTTACACTCAGAAAATTGCAAAGGTAATCGGATGAGTTTCTGGATCGGATGGATTGAGAGGGATTAGGGCCAAATGCTGGTGAACGGGAATTGTTTAAATTTGGGTCTATGGTGAGCAAGGACGAGATACACCGAAGTATCTGTTTCCACGTGGTGTACCCCAATAACGTTGTGTTGCTTACACCGGCTTTAAAGGATTACTTTTTAGCGGAGCTTGCCGTCGCAGTCTGTGGCATAATCATTTAGTCTGTTCGACTGCTCACGGGAAAGGTAGTATTGTGAAACACTGCAGAAACGAACGACTTCCTTACTTTTGCTCCGACTGACCATACTATGTGAAATTTTCCCAGATTCTCAGTTGAGGATTTTTGCAGCTGGAAGTTACCTCAGAAACCCTGTTAACTCGTAATGTTTTGAGCGAATCGCAAAACAGAAAGAATTTAACAGGGAACACAAACAAAACTGGCATACCTAATGCATTTTCAGACACAGCGAGAATGAATGCTTAATGTGAGACAGTCCGAGGGCATGAGCCATTCGGTAATCTCACAACTAACAGCAGGGCAATTCCAAACTACTCTTTCAAGCATACTGGAGCCTGAGTGCACCACCACTTCCCAGACAATGCTGAAAAGAGAGAAAGAAAGAACACAATAAGAATGGGCCATAAAAAAGTGAATTTCACCAATCACAGTCTCGATTAGATTACCTTTCCCTTCCGATGTACCCAGGACGGAAATGAAGGAAATGGGAGAAATTCAATAACATATGACATCGAAATTCATTGGAACGATTTCCCCATTAGCTAGAAACTCAAATAACAACGAGTAGAGTCACCGT
>NW_025200555.1:0-2800 GCF_004010195.1 Chiloscyllium plagiosum | reverse complement strand
TATGCTGAGTCTATCTTCTCAGACTCTTTTCAGCTACAAATGTATCTGTGAGTGCGTGAGAACATGCGATCGGTTATGATTTGGTCAAATTACCATGAGCTGCTTGACATTACAGCAATTTCGATTCTTGCTTTGCTAAATGATTTCACCCATTGCTCGAAACAGGACACCTTTCACGTTTACACGGAACACGAAACACACTGGCCGACAGGGAAAATGCACAAAGCTGAGCAGGACGTGTTCCACATCATACCGCGCAGCATAGTTCAGTCACTGTGTCTGTTTTGCAGAATAAGAGTCCCAAAGAATGTTCTCCACCCTAAAACCGGAGGTAGCATTACAATCCGAGAACGACAGATCACATTGTCAGGATGCTCTGACATCCGAGCCAGTTCTAGATGACACTTTCTGTGCCTTTTACCTTAACCGTGCAATTTGCTGCAGAGATGTTCACAGCTGGACATGACCAAAAGGATACCCACTGAGTTGGAAACCAGTGTGGGAATCGACGAGAAGCGACTCAATAAATGTTGCTAATTTCCATGGTGCTTATTAGAAATGCATTTTCTGTTCACCTCAATCTAAAAGGCAGTTTCTGAACATAGTAAGGTAATTACCTCACCCCATCCCCACTCCGGAAGAAATGCTAACTGCCCTTCAGTGCTTTTTGTTCTCGATGTGAAGAGCTCTCACGCCTGAGTCACCTTCACGTCTCTGGCTGCTGAGTGAATCACAAAGAACGAGTTTCACCAGAGCTGCAACTGCCTCACTTCTCCACTCGCCCTCCCCGTTTACATTTTCCTGCTCGTCAGTGATTTAACGAAAACCAAATGGATGCGATGTCATTCTGTAGCCTCTCTGTCGATTCCACCGTTTCAGTTCCAACATGACTTAGATCTCGGGGCGGACCTTAATACTAGCGACGCTATGAATGCGCAAGTCGAAAGGTTCCTCTGAGAGTGCAATTTCTTTCATTGCTGTTGCTGATTGAATGAGCCACGAACGTGCGAATTGCTCCAAAACATGATTCAGGACATCTGGTGCCAATTCTCGCACGTCGAATAACGATTGACAGCTTCCAAATGAGGTCTTTCTGAGACGACCTTGTGGTACATTTGACAGACAGACAAGTTCAGGAACCGTGGTGCGATGTGACACCAGCGCATCAGCTTCTTCCCTGTCTTTGAACCGGGCCGCCTGCGCAAGGAATGCAAATGCGGTACTGCTTTTCGTGGAAGGATCAGAAGGCGGTAACTACACTCTCAAACAGAACGGCATATGATCAGAACCAGGTTGGAGGAAAACTTTACAATGCTTTGCACAGTAATTAAACGGAATTGCATTACCTTTCACTACGAGAGCAGATTTGTTCAAACAAATTCGAAGGCAGTTTGCAGATGGGAAAACAAGCAAGAAAGCTCCGTTCTTGTCCATGTAAAAGGCTGCAGTTGAAGAACAAAGCGGTTTCTGCCCAGTTTCGAACTGGGGACCTTTCGCGCGTAAGGCGAACGCGATGACCACTACACTACAGAAACCAGCCTCAGCGGACCCTGCTGAAGCTCAGTGGCACCCAGCACTGAAAGTTGAAGCCATTCTACCGTTCACCTTTCTGTTTCCAATAGCTCGTTGTTTCATGGGACTTGTTTAATTTTGGCTATGTCGTGAGCATGGACGAGATACACCGAAGTATCTGTTTCCACGCGGTGTACCCCAATAACGTTGTGTTGCTTACACCGGCTTTAAAGGATTACCTTTTAGCGGAGCTTGCCGTCGCAGTCTGTGGCACAAGCATTTTGTCTGTTCGACTGCTCACGGGAAAGGTCGTATTGTGAAACACTGCAGAAACGAACGACTTCCTTACTTTTGCTCCGACTGACCATACTATGTGAAATTTTCCCAGATTCTCAGTTGAGGATTTTTGCAGCTGGAAGTTACCTCAGAAACCCTGTTAATTCGTAAAGCATTGAGCGAATCACAAAACAGAAAGCATTTAACACGGAACACAAACAAAACTGGCAAACCAAATGCATTTTCAGACACAGCGAGCATGAATGCTAAATGTGAGACAGTCCGAGGGCATGAGCCATAAATTAATCACACAACCAGCAACAGGACAATTCCAAACTACTCTTTCAAACATGCTGGACCCTGAGTGCACCACCACTTCCCAGACAATGCTGAAAAGAGAGAAAGAAAGAACACAATAAGAATGGGCCTTAAAAAGTGAATTTCACCAATCACAGTCTCGATTAGAATGATTTTCCCATTGGCCAGAAAATCAAATAACGACGAGTCGAATGACCGCAGGACTTTGTTTCATAACAGCGAAGAAATAACAGTCTCCATTCGGTTCCTGTAAAAACTCAAATTGCCTGGAACATAAAGCAACAGTAGAGCTGCTTACGATTTTCCGCGGGGGAGGCGAGCACGATCATGACAGCACAGACACTTTGGAAAATTCCGCCCTTTCCCACACCACAATTAATTCCCCGCGAAGCAAACAATTTTTTTTCTCTTTTAAACATCAATGCAGCGGGGATTGAAACAGCATTTTAACTCGATGCGTCGTTGGAGTTGATCAACAGAAATGACAGCGGTGGGATTCAAACCAACGCCCCTGTCGAGACAGGAGTCTTAATCCAGCGCCTTAGACCGCTCGGCCACACTACCATGCAGACATGCTCCCCATTTTCTTGCACTTCCAATTGTGCTCCTAAATAACAACAGATGCAAAGCCACGTGAAAAGGGTTCCATGATCCCTCTCCGACTCGCCCAACTGCTGGGATGTGCCCGTCTACA
>NW_025200554.1:0-6610 GCF_004010195.1 Chiloscyllium plagiosum | reverse complement strand
GTTGGACATTTAAAAGCATATAAAGGTGAACAATGCCCAGGGACCTGATCAGTTGTATCCCAGAATATTGTGGGAAGATAGGAAAGAAATTGCTCAGCCTTTTGCTGATATATCTGTAACATTGATTTCCACAGATGAGTGGCAAGAGACTGGAGAGTTGCTAACATAGTGACATTATTTCAGAAATTAAGGAAAACCCAGGTAACTATAGATCGGTGAGCCTGACGTCAATGGTGACTAAATTGTTGGAGGGGATTTTGAGGGAAACGATGTATATGCATTTGGAAAGACAAGGACTGAAGAGGGCTTTGTACATCGGAGATCACGTCTCACTGACTCGGTGGAATTTTTTGAGGAAGTGATGAAGATGGTTGATGAAGGCAGGACAGTCAATGTTGTCTTTATGGAATTCAGTAAGAAAACCAAAATGTTCTACGTGGTAGACTGGTTAGCAAGGTTAGACTGCCTGGAATCCAGGGCGAGCGTGCAATTTAGATCCAAACTTTTCTTGAATATCGGAGACAGGGTGTGACAGTTGGTATTTGTTCATTAACTTGGAGACCTGTGACCAGTGGCGCTGCTCGCAAAGATCAATAGTGGGTCCACTGCCTTTTATTACTTATACAAATCATTTGCACTTGAGTATATGACGTATTGTCAGTAAGTTTGTAGATAATTCCAAATTTGGTGGTGTAGTCGACATGAAGAATGATCTCTCAGAATATAATGGGAACTTAGTTAGGTGAGCTGAGGAGTGGCAGATGGAGTTTATTTTAGATAACTGTAAGGTGTTGCATTTTGGCATGAAAAGTCAGGGCCAGACATATAGGTAGGGTCCTGTCGGAAGTTGCCAATCAAGAAGAACTCCATAGAAATTATAGAATCCCTACAGTTAGGGGACAGGATTTTCGGCCCATCGAGGCCACACCGTCCTTCTAAACAGTATCCCACTGGACAAACCTCTACCCTATACCTCTCAGCCTGCATTTCCCATGGCTAATGCCCGTCGCCCTCACATCCAAAGGTACTATGCACAATTTAGGATGGCCAATCTACCCTTACCTGTATATCGTTATACTGTCGGAGGGAAACATAGCACCCGAGGAAGCTCACACAGACATGGGGAGAATGTACAAACTTCACACAGCCACTAATTCAAGGATGGAATTAAACTAAGATCGCTGCGCTCTGAAGCAGCAATGCTAGCCACTGAGCTACTGTGTTCTCAGTTCCTTGAAAGTGCCGTCACAGGGAGACAGTGCAGTGAAGAAGGCACTTGGTGATCTTTCCTTTATTGGTGCGTGCTTTGAGTCGAAGCAATTGCATGAAACGTTGCATCTGTACAGGACATTGGTTTGGCCACTTTTGTAATATTGCCTTTAATTCTGGTCAACCTGCTGTCGGAAAGATGTTGTCAAACTTGAAAGGGTGCAGAAGAGATTTAAAAGAATGTTGCAGGTGTTGGAGGGTTAGAGTTACAGGGAGAGTTTGAATAGGCTGGGGCTATTTTCAAGTGTTGAGGCTGAGGGTGGACCTTAAAGAGGTACATAAAATCATGAGGGGCATAGAAAAAGTAAACAGTCAATGTATTTTCCCATGATAGACGATTCCAAATATAGAATAGAAAGGCTTAAGGTGAGAGGAGAAAGATTGAAAAAGGGACGTGAGGGACAACATTTTCACACAGAACTGCTGCGTGTATGGATTGAACAGCCCAAAGAGGTGGTGGAGGCAGGTACAGTTACACCATTTGGATGGGTATGTGCACGGGAAGTGTTTAGAGGGAGATGGGCCAACTGCTGGCTAGGGGGACGAGATAAATTTAGGATATTTGGTTGGTATAGATGACCACACCCGAAGGATCTTCTTCCATGTTATACATCTCTGATAGTCGATTGACTCTTGAGTGTTTAACATGGGAGCAGGAGGAGGCTATGCAGCTTCTGAAGTCTATCAGTAGCGTGTTTGCTCAATTACTGACAGTCAAATACAAAAATATATCATTCACATTTTGATGGTGTTTTACAGAAACAAAAGAGAGGCTTTTAGTCAAGAAAAGCTGTAAAGAATGTGAAGAGGCCATTCAGTCCCTCAATTCCATTCCACATGAGCAGCAGTTGAGCACAGAGCTATTGGAGCCTGTTACTCTGGAGCAGTGACAGGGGTTGCAGGGGATGATTGGAGTTGTTTGTTTCCAGGTAAAAGGATCTCGGGCAAGTGGGAGGGCTTTAAAAGTAAGATAGCTCGAGTTCAAGGTTTCCATTTTCCTATGAGGGTGAAGGTTATGTGAGACTGGAAGAGAGAACCCTGGATGTCAAGAGATATTGAGGCTTTGACAGGAAAAAAGGAGGCGTGGCTCATGTTCAGGCAGCTCGTATCAAGGGAATCCCTGGAGTATTATAGGGGGTAGAGGAGATTACTGAAGAAGGAAATCAGCAGGGCCATAAGGGGGTATGAGGTAGTCATGGCTGAGAAGATTAGAGTGAATCCAAATTCAGTATAGGAAAGATAAAGAGCAACTAGAGAGAGAATAGGATACTTTAAAATCTAAAACCGGCATGCATGCGTAAAACCTCAAGAGATGGGTGAAGTCCTCAATTTCCCCTCTGTGTTTATCATGAAAAAAGACATGAAGATCTGTGACCTTTAGGAGGTTAGTTGTCATATCTTGGTACTGTCCATATCACATTAGAGTTGCTGTTGGACATATTAGAACGCACAAAGTCAGACAAATCTCTTGGTCCTGACCAGATATATCTAAGAGCACTGTAAGAGGCGAGATAAAAAGCTTAGGGACAAAGATCCCGGAAGACTGGGCGGTAGCAAATGTTGTGCCCTTATTCAAGAAAGGCTGCAAAGAAAAGCCTAGGAAATATGGACCAGTAAGCTTCACACCTGTTTTCGGTGAACCACTTGAGAAGGTTCTGAGAAATAAGATGTGCATGCATTTGGAAAGACAGAGTTTGACTTGGAGCAGTCAGCATGGCATTGTGCGTGGCAGATCATGTCTTACAAATTTTGTTAGAGATTTTTGAGGAAGTGACCAGGAAGGTTGATGAGAGCAGGGTTGTAGACATATTATGTATGGATTTCAGGAAGGCCTTTGATAAGGTTTCACATAGTAGGCCGCTCTAGTAGGCTAGATCGCATGGAATCCAAGGTGAACTGTCAAATTAGACTGAGCTGCCAGTGGAAGTGGTTGAAGTCGGTACATTAACAACATTGAAAAGGCATTTGGACAAATACAATGATAGGAAAGGATTAGATGGATACAGAGCAAAGACAGGGAAATGGCAAATTGGTAGATAAGGTGCAATTACACCATGGTTTGTTGACAGAGCACGGTGGGCGTATTGGATGGGCGAGTACAGAGGGGGTACATTCCCATCCCAGAGGGTGCCACACCACCAGACCCACCGAGCATGGTCTGTGCTCAGTACCGAGTTCAGTGCAGTATTTGAGGTCTGAAGAAATGTCCAGCAATACAGGATAAGCATCAATAACCTTCCCCGCTCTGTCAGGATAAGGGTCACCGTATTCTGTCTGCTCCCTCACAATCACTGTATATCTGTGATTGCAACTACCCCCGAACAAGGCTCATGGTCCCCCACTCTCACTACTGCATGCAACACCTTCTCTCTCTCTCTCCTTTGCAATACCTCCCACACAGTCATAGAATATTTTGGAAAATGCCGATTATAGAACGTTCCAGATAATGTTCCAAATATTTTCCAGTTTCAATGTGCCAGTGTGTAACACATAAGAGTTAGTTGACTCACCTTAATGATATTAAACCAAAAACAACTTCTAAACACGTCTCGTTATAAATACAATTTCGAGCAAAAAAACATTTTTACCCTCAGGCGTTATCTTGACCGTTATCTGAACTGTACCACTTTCCTTATTATGCATGTTTCTCTTAAAATTTGTCTGTGACTGTTTCTGTCTGTAACAGTTACACAGTCTCCCACTCAGTTGGCAGGACGGCAGGTTTTTGATGTAGAGGCAGAGCAACAGCGCAGGTTCAGTCCATCACACTGACAAAGATTACCATGAAGGGGACAGTCCATCACACTGACAAAGATTACCATGAAGGGGACAGTCTCTCAGCCTCACCCCATCACCCGAGATTTGGTGATCCTCACGATAAACCACCATGAGTGGTCTTTCTAATGAGAGTTTTTTGGGACTGTATTCTATCAATGTTAACATTTTAATTTAAAAAAAATATTTAAGAAGAGATTTTTAGTATTATAATAAACCAATAACAACACAACCCAAATGTTAACATTTTAATTTAAAAAAATTATTTAAGAAGAGATTTTTAGTATTATAATAAATTACATCCAATTTCATGTACATACAAAACAAATTAAAACTCTACACAGACAGAAGAAAAAACAAAACTAAACAAATAATAATGAATAAATAATACAGCTCAGCATAACAAAAGGACAGCTCTTGTTCATCAAGAGCATTAACTGATGCACATTTTTATGTACATAGTTCTTCCTCTCTGGGGGTGGGGGAGTTCAGACATCCATCGCAACAGAATATTTTTCCTAGCACGGAAAGTACAGAATGATAGGATATAACTTTGTTCCCATATTCATCTGTGGAAAGTACCCTGGGCAGGCCCAGGAAAACAGAAACCAAGTCCATCTCCAATTCAGTCCCCAATACACACTCTATCACATCTGACACAGTGCTCCAATATAGATTAAGTCTGCAGCATGACCACAAGCAATGAGTAAGAGTGCCTGTAGACATTCTGCATTTAGGACATGCTGAAGATAATCCCACTTTGCATTTTGAGAGACAATCTGGGGTCAGATAGACCCTACGAAGAATTTTCAACTGCATGGAATGGGTCCTATGACAGATCAAAATCCTTCGAGCATTTTCACAAATATCCTCCCATGTCTCCGAGGTGTTCTGAACCCCAACTCTCTCTCGCAGACATCACAACGCTGCACAGTCTCATCTGAGGGGACACTCTCCAACTAATGATAAAGGGTACTGACAGAGAGTGTATTCTAAGCAGTAAGCGCCCTCTTCCCTTTATCGGATCTGTAAGAGTGTGGTAAAAGTGTGTTTTTCTTTAATCAAATCTCTGATCTGGAAAAGAAAACAGAAGAGATCTCTACTAGGTAGTCCATACGCACGAGTTATTTGATCAAATGATATCATTGCTTCTCCATCAAATAACACGTGGTGGCTCATTTGTGAGCATTGTTGCCTCACAGCACCAGGGTCTCGGAGTTAACATTCTCGCCGTGTCTGTGTGGGTGTCCTCCCACAGTACAAAGATGCGCATGTTAGAATAATTGGTGATTGATGAATCACCCATAGTGTTCAGGGATGTGTAGGTTTGGGCATTAGTCATGGTAAATATGGGATGGTAGGGGAATGCGTCTGGGTGGGTTACTCTTCAGAAGGTCGAAGTGGACTTGTTGGGCCCAAGGGCTTGTATCCACACTGTAGGGATTCTACTAGTTCTAAATCACTCCAGCAATGTACACCCCTTGCTGTCGACAGTTTAAACCTGGATTCCATTATTCCCGGATGACAACCCGGTGTGCCAATGACAGGGGTAAGAAACATGATTTTGGCTGTATTGCCCCAATCTGACGCATTGTCATTCATGCTTTAACAATATTGATAATTATTGGGTTATGACAATACTTCATAAATGTTGTCAATTTAGTTAAGAAAAACAGACTAATAAGGGTTCACTTTATCTGATAGGGTTCAATATCTCACAGTATTGAAGCCGAGTCCTCAGCAGCCCAGGCATTAACATAGGATAAAAAAGAGCTTAATCGATAGCTTTTATCTGGGCGATCTACTCCCCACAATCTGTGGGGTAGTTGCAATTTGGTTAACTTGATAAAGAGTCTCTCATGCTGCCAAATAAAAGAGCTAAACCAGCCATTATGTCTCCTAAATACCTATGTGGGAAACATCAAAGGAAGCATTCACACGGGGTATAGGAAATGAGGAAGGACATTATTTAATAAGAGCTATCCGACCACGCCATGATATTGGAAGTGCCTCCCATCATGAAGGTTTTGTTTAATTTTGTCAAACAAATGGACATAGTTCACGTTAAATAAATGATCAAAGACGGACGTAATGAATATACTGAAATAGAGAACCTCGCCCCCCTACACCCCCGTGACCATTTAAAAGGAAACCAGGATTTGCCCTCATCAGGAATTTCCCCAAGACCTCCCACAGGCATGGCCTCCAATGCTGTAAAATTAATCATAGAGCCCGAAAAGGCAGCAAGCGAATTATTGCATTGTATCACGTGAGCTGCCGAAATTGCGGGATCTGACAAAAACATAAGACAATCTGCATACAAGATAATTTTATGTGACTTTTATCCCACTTCTGGGGCAGGTATATTGGGGTAATATTCCCAATTGTGCAGGATGCCACCGAATCTAAGATTGTTGCAGGGATGGGGAAGAGATCAACCCTCGTGTGCCATTTCTGCCGGTTAAAGAAGAAAATAAAATCCCTACTTGTGAGGTTGATCTGCCTCCAGACATCCACCGGCTCCAGTTCTGCACACAAATCCATTAATTGCTTACATTATAACGAG
>NW_025200553.1:0-6610 GCF_004010195.1 Chiloscyllium plagiosum | reverse complement strand
TGACAGGCGAACAGGTACAGGAAAATAAAATTAGGACAGGGGCAGATAATGTGGATAGTCAGAATCGCTTTTCCAATGTGTAAGTATCAAATAGTAGCGCACCTAGGTTTAAGGTGAGAAAGAGGAAGTTTAAACGAGATGTATGAGGCACTTTTTTTTAACATAGAGAGTGGAAGTTACTGAGGGAGGTCGAAGAAGCAGAAATATGAGCAAAGCATTGAAGTGGCATTTGGACAGAAACATGAACAGGCAGAGAATAGAGGGATATGGACTATTTGCAGGTAGATGGGACTAGTTTAGAATAACATCATGGACAGCAAAGCCCCCCAGAATCTTGAATGTTTCATACAATTTCTCTCTCATCTTTTCAACCCAAATGCGTCAATGCGTTCAACCCCAAGCTTCTCTACCTCTTCTCATTAGAAAATCCCTACATTCTCAGGATTAGCCGAGTGACCCTCCTCTGGACTGCCTCCAATGTGACAGTGTCATTCCTTAGGGCACTCAGTCTGCTCATAATATTCTGGGTGTGGTCTGACTTGTACCTTACCCTAGATCTCCCTCGTTTTAGACGCCATTCCCTTTGTAATAAATAGCAGCATTTGATTTGCCTTCTCTATTACCTGCTGACTCTGTAAGCTACCTTTTTTATATTGATAAACAAGAACTCCCCTAACCCTTTTTGTTGCCAGTATGAAACCAATTACTGTTAGCTTGACAGTATGGACGGCACGGTGGCACAGTGGTTAGCCCGGCTGCCTCTCAGCGCCAGAGACCTGGCTTCAATTCCCGCCTCAAGCGACTGACTGTGTGGAGTTTGCACATTGTCTGCGTGGGTTTCCTCCGGGTGCTCTGTTTTCCTTCCACAATCCAAAAATGTGCAGGTCAGGTGAATTGGTCATGCTGAATTCCACCTAGTGTTAGGTCTAGGAGAATGGATCTGGGTGGGTTGCGCTTCCACGGGTCGGTGTGGACAGGTTGAGCCGAAGGGCCTGTTTCCACACAGTAAGTAATCTAATCTAAGTCAGGAGCATGTTGAAATGTGTTAGAAAGGATATGTCAATATGCAATAACTGGACCCTTAGAAACACACTTTATACAGAGAATTTGTTTTTGAGCCTGTTCGATTTTATTTATTGGTGTGAATATAAATGGCAGAGTAGATAAGAGTGTTGGAGATGTGTGGTGGTACGGAGGATATGGATAATTTGAATTTTCAGAAGCCTTTGCACAAGCTTCAAGAAGGGCTAAAGAGTAACTTAGTAGAGAATAGGACCCGTTAAAGATCAATGAAGTCACCTATGTGAGGAACCAGAGGAGATGGGTGAGATATTAGACAAAACAGTCTTGTCAGTATTTACTGTGGAGAAAGAGATGGGAGCTCGGGAACTTGGGGAAATAAATAGTGATGTCTTGGAAAGAATCGTCAACAGAGAAGAGAAAGTGCTGGAATCATAAAACAAATAAAGGTCGATCAATGCTCAGTAGCTCATTTGGTCGATCCTGGAACATTGCGGGAAGCTAGGGAAGAGATTGCATTGTCCCTAACAGAGATATTTACATTATCAACAGACACAGTGAGTTATCGGAAGACTGCACGGAGACTAATACTGTTCCATCACTTTAGGGCTGCAGGGAAAAGCGACAAAATTCCTGTCCAGTGATAGGTAAGTTGTTGGAGGAGCTTCTGAGTGAAAGGAGCTACGTATATTCAGAAGGGCAAGGGCTGATTAGAGATAGTCAGCACGGCTTTGTGAGTGGATAACAGTGTTTCACAAACCAGGTGGACACTTCGAGGAGGTGGGATACAGGGGAAACTGTCTGTCTGGATACAGAATTCCTGGCTTACAGAAGAGAGAGGGTGATGAAAGATGGAAAGCATTCAGCATGGACCTCTGTGACCAGTGGTGTTCTGCAGGGATCGGTTCTAGGAACCCTGCTTTTTGTGATTTTTATAAATGATTTGGATGTGGGTGTGAAAGAGTGGGTCAGTAAGTTTGCCAATGTCTTGAAGGCTGGTGGAGTGGTGCATAGTGTGCAGGTCGGTTGTAGGTTGCAACGGGACATTGACAGGATACAGAGCTGGGCTGAGAAGTGGAATATTGAGTTCAGTGTGGAAAAATGTGAACTGATTCATTTAGGACGGTCGAACTTGATTTTAGGTTACAGGGTTAAAGGCGGGAACTTTGGCAATGTGGAGGAACAGAGGGATCTTGGATTCCAGGTCCATAGATCCCTCAAAGTTGCCACCCATGCTGAAAGGGTTGTTAAGAAGGAATCTGTTGTGTTGACTTTCATCAGCTGGGGCATTGAGTTTTAAAGCTGGGAGATTATGCTGCAGCTCGATAGAGCTCTGTTTAGACCCCACTTGGAATATTGTTTTCAGTTCGGTTCCCTCATTACAGGAAGGATGTGGAAGCTTTAGAGAGGTTACAGAGGAGATTTACCAGAATGCTGCCTGTACTGGAGGGCATGTCTTCTCATTGGTGTGAAGAAGGGTGGGGGACAACTTGGTCGAGGTGGACAAGATGGTGTGAGGCATAGACAGTGAATAGTGCGATACCTATTTTTCGCAATGCATAAATGGCTATTATGAGGTGGCATAATTTTAAGGTGATTGGAGGGTAGTTAAGGGGAAGATGTCAGAGGTAGGTTTTTTACACAGAGTGGCAGTTGGGTGGAATGCACTGCCAACTGTGGTAGTAAAATTAGATACATTAGGTACATTTAATAGACTCTTGGATAGGCACATGGATGATCGTAGAATGAAGGGTATGTAGTTAGTTTGATCTTACAACCATAGAGTCATAGAGTCATAGAGATGTACAGCATGGAAACAGACCCTTCGGTCCAACCCGTCCATGCGTACCAGATATCCCAATCAAATCTAGTCCCACCTGCTAGCACCCGGCCCATATCCCTACAATCCCTTCCTATTCATATACCCATCCAAATACCTCTTACATGTTGCAATTGTACCGCCTTCACCACGTCCTCTGCCAGCTCATTCCATACACGTACCACCCTCTGCGTGAAAACGTTGCCCCTTAGTTCGCTTTTATATCTTTCCCCTCTCACTCTAAACCTATGCCCTCCAGTTATGGACTCCCAACCCCAGGGAAAAGACTTTGCCTATTTATCCTATCCATGCCCCTCATAATTTTGTAAACCTCCATAAGGTCACCGCTCAGCATCCGACGCTCCAGGGAAAACAGCCCGAGCCTGTTCAGCCTCTCCCTGTAGCTCAGATCCTCCAACCCATGACATCATGTCCGAAGGGTCTTCTGCTGTACTGTTCTGTGTTCTACCTTCCATATGGCGAACTGAGTAATAAGCTCAGATCAATGCAAATGGATATGGCATTCAGGAGGAGCTCGTCAACTAGATACAAATTTGGATTGATGGTTGGAGACAGAAGGTGATGGAAGACATGTTGTTTTTCTGACTGGAGGCATGTGACCAGCGGTGTGGTGGGTCCCCTGTTGTTTGTCATTTGCATAAATGGTTTGGAAGGGAATATTGGTTTCCTGGTAAGTAAGTTTTTTGGGTGACACTGAAATTGGTGGGAAAGTGGACAGTGATGAAGGTTATCTGTGACACAACAGGATGAACATTACTGCTGGGATAGTGGGCTGAAGAATAGCAGATGGAGTTTAATTAGATAAATGTGAAGTGTTCCATTTTGGTGAAACAATCCAGGGTGGGACTTGCACAGTTAATGCTCGGACCCTGGGTTATGTGGTCAATCAGTGACCCAGGGATGCAGATACAAAGATTTTTGAAAGTGGTGTCATAGGTAGACAGACTGGTGAATCAGGCGTTTGGGATTGTTACCTTCACTGGGCAGAGCATTGAGAGTAGGAGTTGTGATGTCATGTTGTGGCTGTACAAGATATTGGTGAGGCCACCATAAAAGCTTTGTTGATCAGTCGGATGAACTAATCGGGTTCACTTACATCATTTTGGGAAGGACATTCTAACTTAGTCTGGCCTACATGTGACTCCAGACTCTGTAAACACTTCCAGCTGCAGCAATTCGTCCTGGTTTTGTAACACCATTCAGGCCCTGGCCACTCTGTGTAACACTGTCATCACCTCCAGACCTTCACCTCCTCCTGTTCCTATCGTGTCATTAAACCCTGACAATGATTCCCCTTCCAACTGAACTCTCCCTGCTAGCAGACCTTTTGCAATCTCTTTAAAACTTACTGCTATAGCACTCTCACTCAGGATGTTAAGAACTTTCGGTGAAATTCTAAGCCTGATAATCTAATTTGAACCATTTTGTCCTGAGTGAGGGCGGGTGGGAATTTCTTGCTGAGGTTTTGTCTGTTTCAATATCCTTTTGTTGAGTGATCTACACTGTTCCTTCAAATGTTTTCCACTGTTCATTTACAGACATATGTTTCAGTCTGTTTTGCATATTTACCTTGGTCAGTTCTCTCAAACTCATGTAATCGGCGACTTTTGTTTCCAGTTGTACCCTGTCCTTTCTGTGATTCACTTGAAAACTTTATATTCCTTTAACCTGCACCTTATCACAATTTCCCAGAGGAACTCTACAGATGACATTACTCATTGACTACGTTTCATCGCACAATGTTCAATCTGAGATAGTTACACCCCTAGCCACTTGCACAATGAGTTATTCAAAGAAACACAAAAAATTCTCCTAACACTTCTTCCAGTATTACTCTTGTCAGTGTGACTGTCTCTGATTGTGCGAATATTGAAATGCCCAAAATTATCAGAATGCTTTTTAAAAAAAAATGAATTTCTGCTTAATGCAGTGGTGAGCAATGAAATGTTGTTAGGTGGCCTAAAATTGTTGTGCTGCTTGTGTCCTTGGCAAGTAGTAGCCACAATTTACATTCAGACTGACTCTACCTCATGGTCCGAGGCCAAATACTTCCACTGTAAAGCCTTTGTTATCCATTATTATTAGTTTTGTCCATTTTGCCTGAATTTCCGCAAGGCTGTGAACCATTGAATATTTATGTTCCATTCTTTGTTCACCCTGGAACCACCTCATCTTGGTGCCTCAATCTCTTTCATCTGAGTCGCCAATCCACCTACCTTATTGCAGAGACTTTGTACCTTCCAAAAAAAACATGATTTATTCTTTCCCACAATCTCCTGTCACAAACCTATTCACTGACATGCAGATTTATTTAAACTCTGTCCATTCCTGTTCCTTTCTGCTTGTCTTCAGTCACACTTCCATGTTCTTCCGATGCTTCACCTTTTCTCTATGGATTTGGAAATCTCCTTTCACCTGAACCCTGTCCCTGCATCCTCTCTGTCAGTGTAAAGCCCTGTCCATAAGTCTACCGACATGATTGGCAGGGACACTTGTCCCATCAGGGTTCCAGTGGGATCCAGTGAAATGGGATTGTTTATATTCACTCGGGGGATGTAGGTGTCTATGGCTGACCAGCCTTTCTTGCCCAGCCCTAGCTGCCCTTGAACTGAGTAACTTGCTCATCCATTTCAGAAGGTCATTGTGAGGTAAACACTTGACTGTGTGTATGTCGTGCAGACCATGTGAGAATGGCAGATGTTCTTCTCAAAAGGACAGGTGATTGGATTTTTTGTACATCAGCAATGGTTTCATACTTCTTATGGATTATTAATTATTGTGTTTAAAATTATTGATTTCTACCACTCGGATATCACTTCGCCTGCTCACACGTAACTCATCCCTGAGTACGGATACTAGGTTATCATGAAGCAGGACCCCTTCTTCCCACACAATTTTTGAGCATGATACCTTCCACCACTCTGATGATATATCACTCAGTCTCTCTCCATGCGGTATCCCTCACTGTGTGGGTCTAAATGCTGCCTCTGTCAGCGCCTCTCGCTCTTGCAGTTACTTTAGATCCTGAGCCAACAGAATTCTCCACTCCAGAGCGATGAGGCAGCACAGGCCAGGGATGGCGCCAGGGATTTTCCAGATCTCTGTGGGACTCAGGGCCATTCGACGTGTGTAGCCCTCTCTGCATCGATCCACTTTCCCATTCTGTCTATTTTTCTGTCTCCTGTAGGTACTCAGGAAGTTCCTGACTCAGTATACTTCCCAGCTTCTGGGTGTCTCGTCCATCACCTCATTGAAGATGGTTGGTCAGCCAGAGAGACAAAGGGAAGGGAGATCTGGAGCCTTCAATAAATCCTGCAATGAGGTAATATCACTCGCAGTGCACAGAGCATAGAGCATTGAGGGGGCTCCAAACATCAGCTAACAAGACATGACATGGATACAGTGCTGGAGGGGCAACACAGTACAGACACACCCCAGTCTCAGTCACCGCCCCTACTGTAAGTTTTGTTGTACGAAGAGTGCCACAGTTATCAATCCAGGCCTATGCTGTCTTACTGAGCATCAGCAGCTCAATGGGGAAAGCAGGCCACCCATGAGAGTGTGGTAATCCTGCCAGGGATCTTTCTGTTCTATGTTCTCCCTCCAACACTGTGTCTCTGGCATGTCTCGTAGTCCGATGTCAGCGATAATTTGTAACTCCTATAAAAGTTCCTGTCCCTGTGACCTCCTCCAGTCTCCAAGTCCGTCCATATGTTTGAAATCAACTGCATTCCAGACAAACATCCCGAA
>NW_025200552.1:3354-6610 GCF_004010195.1 Chiloscyllium plagiosum | reverse complement strand
GTCATGAGTCACTGACAGTAAGTTCATTGCAAATGATTAAAGTGTAAGAGTGAAGCCATCTTCTTCCATTTGTAGAGTGTTCTTGAGATAGTACGTGGGACACTGTGAACAGATTTTATCTCCTTTGTAATGAATGATTTCCTTGCGACATAGAGACAGAATAAAGGAGTTTCACCAGACTAATCCCTGCAGTGATAGTACCATGAGAAGATTGTGAAGGAAATAAGTGTTTAATCTGTAACGCTACAAAAAGAATAAAAACTGATTGCATTAAAACTTGAGCGTTATGCAACTTGAGCGTTATGCACTAACACTCATTATTTCCAAAACAAAACGTGATAGCGTGAAATATAGTATGTTTTCTGCAATACACGTCTTAACATTTGGACAAATATTTTGATCGGCAACATTGACAACGATTTGGGCCAAGTGCAGGGAAATGGGCTGAGCATGGATGAACATTTTGGTCAGCATGAACCAGTTTGGGCTAAAGGCCTGTCTCCGTGCTATAGGTCTCTATGACTCCATGATAATGTACATAGCTCTCTGGACACTCCCCCTCCCCCACCACGTTGGTTGAGAGAGAGCTCCAGGTCCTGAATGAACTCTTATCATCTCAATGTGCAGTTGGTATGTAAGCCTGCACTGAACGTTATGTTTTTCACAAATCTGTCAGCAGTCGAATTCTGAAAGAGTTCGCCATTCCCGCCAGCTACTGACCCCCGTACAGAACACTAGCCTATTTTTTCTGCCACAAAGTTAGTCCCTTTTTGGTTTAAAAGCTGTTCCTTGACTCAAGGAGACCCTGTCTTTGATGTTTATCAGACGGACAATTAAACGGGGCCTGACTCCGATCAGTCTCCTTTGGTACAGAGATGAAAAGGATTTCCAGAGGCCTTTTGATTATATGTAAACAAATGAGACTTCTGCCCTTCAACTTTAACCTGAAAGCATGTGCTCCATTTATACTGGTCTTTCAATGGAGTTTGCCTGTTGTGATTGTTGTGTATATTTGGAACAGCATAATTAAGTCTATCTGCATAGGTTAAGTTCAGTAGGGTTTCTTTATTCTGTTCTTTGTATTTCATTGTGTAAATTTTTGTCTTTTTGCATACAGTTTTTGTCTGTTTTAAAATCTAGTAGACAACCTCGCTAACTTAGTAATTTACATTGTGCACTTACCGAAACACGTTGCAATTTTATGCTCTGGGCGGCCTGCTTGAGAGTGCTTTGAGCTGTCTAGCCCAGTCCATAACAGACTGGGGGCTCTTTGCGGGTGTTCACATAGCGAGTGTGAGGTGCTCGTATCTTTATTTCTGGTGCTGGGTTTGTTGGGTAGACGAAGCTTTGGATAGCAATGGCTATTTCAGTCGCCAAACGTTTTCTGGATGTGGATGCAATGACTTTTGAAGGTTTGAAAAAAGTGAATAAGACCAAGCTGCAGGAATTAGCAGTGAAGCTGGAATTGGACCTGCCTGCTTCTGTGAGGAAAGGAGAGATACTTACAGCCGTAGCTCTCAATTAAACGTGCTGGAGAAACCATCAGAATCTACAGAGCTGGCAAGAATTCAATTGCAAATGAGGCAGCTTGAGTTAGCGGCGAGATTTAAGGAAAGGACAGCAGAAATGAAACAGTTAGAGTTACATTTAAAAGCAGAAGAGAGGGAAAAAACAGCAGAAGAGATGGAAAAAAGAGAGAGCAGCAGAGGAGAAAGAAAGAGAGAGCTTTTGAACAGCAAAAACTGACACTTTAAAAAGGAAGGTCAGCGTAAAGGACTGGAGATAAAGGCTGAGGATAGGGTTAGTGAAGAAATGAGTGAGGATGAGCAAACCCCTGGTAGTCAGAAGCTGATCTTCGGTCAAGCATTGCCTAAGTTTGATGAGAAGGGTATGGAAGGCTTTTTCAACTCATTTGAAAAGGTGGCTAGACAAATGTAGTGGCCAGAGTCAATGTGGGTTTTGTTAATCCAAACGGAACTTTTAGGTAGTGCTCGTGAGGCATTCGCATCCCTATCAGAGGACGGATCTTGTTTCTGGAATCTAATGAGGGATCCTGGTCAAAACTACATTGAGTTTGAAAGGATCAAACAGAGTAATTTTGATAGATGAATATGAGCTTGAATAAAGCAAGCAATCCTATGTTGCACTTCGAGCGGTAAGTAATTTGGAGAAATTCAAATATTCACTGCTTGAAGCAGTGTGACCTCATGTGGATAAAAAGAGAGTTAAAACAGCAAAGTTATCAGCTAAAGTGGCTGATGATTATCAGTTGGTCCATAAACTCATTTTGGCTTTCAGAATCTATTTCAGTCCATGGGGGAATATAAATTGGAGCAAAGAGATATCGTCACATGGAAAGGAAAAGGTAGATCTCAATGAAGACAATAAGGATAATTTACCATAGGTTAATAAAGAAACCCTTGAGAGGGACAAAGAAGTGATGGCCTCCATTTCCTCATTAAGACATCATTTGTTAAGCAGTAACAGATAGGAATGCATTCACGCTCTTTCTTGCTAAATGCCCCCGGTGTTTTCATTGTAATAAAATGGGCCACACAAAATCACAGTGTTGGTCGGCTAGGAAAACCAGATGTAGGAAAACCAGAAAACCCTGGAAGATTTGTTGGACCAGTAACAAAAAGCATAAGGGAAGTTAGACAATTGTCTCAGAGTGTACAAGATGATCAGAAGTTGATCAAGGAATATGTGCCAAATATGCTTAAAATATACAGACAAGGGTAAAGTTTATTCACATAGGCCAGGAGTCATAGGTAAGGCTGTTCCAATATTGAAGGAGACAGGATCTTCTCAGTCAGCAATACTGAGGGATGAGAAAATATGCACGCCTGAGAGATTATTGCCAGAAAATGGGCTGGTAACAAGAATTCATCGTGAGATAAAAAGTGCTCAGTTATGTAAAGGGAGAACAGTGGATAATGTGTGATAGGAGTACTGGACCCCAAACTCTCAGCTCCAGGAATAAAATTTGTCCTTGCAAATGATATAGCTGATTCGCTGGCAGGCGTGCTGTCTCCTCTAGTTGAAAAGCCAGTGGAGATGCAGGCAATGGAAGACCTGGAGAATGTTTATCCAGGAATTTTCCCTGACTGTGTGATCACAGATCACAATGTTCAGGTTGAAGCAGGAGGGATCAAAAGGACGCTGATATAAAGTTTTCCTAATCTTATTTTGATCAGATAACTGGAACAGAGAAGGAGCAAGTAGGAAAAACATGCAAGTAT
Source organism: Chiloscyllium plagiosum (assembly GCF_004010195.1). NCBI lineage: Eukaryota > Metazoa > Chordata > Chondrichthyes > Orectolobiformes > Hemiscylliidae > Chiloscyllium > Chiloscyllium plagiosum. Next base: position 3,368 of record NW_025200552.1, on the reverse strand, counting down.
TTTTAGCTCTGCTA
>NW_025200552.1:0-2726 GCF_004010195.1 Chiloscyllium plagiosum | reverse complement strand
TGGAGACCACCACACTTTCAATCAGATCAGACATGGCAGAAATTCGTCAAATTGTTTTGCCAGTTTGGTACAGAAAGGAGGTGCCGCGATTGGCATTTGAGCTACCAGCTGGAGATCATTTTGGGGTGAGGACAACACCAGCTAAAATAAAAGGATTTGTTTACAGGGCTGGACTATACAAAGATGTAGCTGAAGTTTGCCAGACGTGTCAAACATATCACGCAGGCAGTAATAAAACTTGCACCTTTAATACCTATTCCAGCATTTGACGACCCTTTCACAATAGTCTTGATTGACTGCGTAGGTCCCCTACCACAAACAAAAGGTGGGAATAAGTACTTATTAGCAATAATGGATGTGTCGAATAGATATCCAGAGGCAATCTCATTATGCAGCATCACAGTTAAAAAGGTTGGAGAAAGAAAACGTAATATTTTTCCTAAATACGGGCTACCAATAATGATTCAGTCAGATCAATGATCAAACTTCATATCCAAACTATTCAAGGAGGTGATGGATAACTTGGGAATAAAACAATTCAAATCTACTGCTCACTATCCAGAGTCACAGAGAGCACGAGAGAGATGGCATCAAAAACTGAAGACGATGTTGAGCGTTTATGGTCAGGATTATCCAGTTGATTGCGATCAGGAAATTCCTTATGAACTTTTTGCAATCAGAGATGCATCGAATGAATCGACCAAATTCAGTCCATTTGAATTACTTTTTGGACAAGAACTAGGAGGACCATTAAAATTGATGAAGGAGAAATTAATAAGTCAGAATTCAGAGACCACCCATTTGGACAATGTGTCAAATTTTAGGGAACGATTAAATAGAGCTGGAGAGTTTGCTAGACAGCATTTAAAAGTATCACAGCATATAATGAAACAGAAAGTGGATACGAAATCACAAACTTACAAGTTTTCAATCGGGAATAAGGCATTGGTGTTCTTTACAGAAAGAGATGAGCCTTTAAAAAAAAGGTTTTGCATACCTTATCAAATTGTTAAGAAATTTAGTGCGATGAACTACTTGCTAATGACTCCTGACAGGAAGAAATCTCACGAAGTGTGTCATAAGAATGTGCTCAAAAGATAGTTGGATCGTGAAAGAAAGCAAGAGGAGAAGGTGTTCATGATTACAACACAGAAGGAAGAACCACGTTCAGAGGATTCTGAATGGGACATTCCTCAAATCAAATTGAACAATGAGAAAGTTTTCAAAAATTAGGATAAATTATTGAGTTACCTTCCACAAGAAAATCAAAATGACTAAATGATTTATTATTATCACTTTGGGATATGTACGGTATTAAACGGGAAGTACTAGCATAATTTTGCATGATGTAGATATAGGAGATGCTGTTCCGATTAAGCAACATCGTTATAGGCATAACCCTCCAAAGTTGGCACAGGTTCAGAAAGAGATAGAGTGAATGCTCCAAGATGGCATAATCGAAGTGAGTTGCAGTGACTGGAACTCACCTATAGTCATGATGCCAAAGCGAGATGGTACCCCACAGTCATGTGAGGACTATGAAAAAATCAACACTGTTACAAACTTAGCTAAATGTGAATTTACGAAAGCCCAAGTCACGTTATTATGCCATGTTATTGGACATGGACCAATAGCCCCATGAGATGCAAAAAACGTAAGTAGTGGGGAAATTCCCACACCATCGACAAAAAGTAGTATTACGGTTCCTGGGATTGACTGGATTTTACTGAATTTTTGTGCCAAACATTAGCAGTGTGGCTGCTCTACCCGCCAAATTATTAAAAAAAGGGCAAGAATTCTCACTGGATAGCAAAGTGTCAACACACCATCGACAAAAAGTAGTATTACGGTTCCTGGGATTGACTGGATTTTACTGAATGTTTGTGCCAAACTTTAGCAGTGTGGCTGCTCTACTCGCCAAATTATTAAAAAAGGGCAAGAATTCTCACTGGATAGCAAAGTGTCAAAAGGCATTTGCCAGCCTAAAAACTGTGTTAATCACTGCCCCCAGTATGAGCCACACCGGATTCCACAAAGCCTTTCAAGGTGGCTATCGATGCCAGTGATGTGGGTGTCGGTGCGGTGCTCCTGCAGGAAGGTGACGAGGGAATCAAGAGAACAATCGGATATTTTTCCAGGAAGTTCAACTTTATCAACAGAAATATTCAACGGTGGATAAAGAGAAATTAAGCTTGGTGTTGGCATGACAACTTTTCAGTGTTTATATCACCAGCGATGCATCTGAGACAATTGTATATGCTGATTACAACACATTGATATTTGTGGAAAAAATTAAGGACAAAAATGCCAGACTCGTTCGATGGAGCTTGTTGTTGCAGCCATTCATTATGACAATTGTGCATGTGGCAGGTAGTGAAAACGTTATTGCCGATGCGTTTCTGAAACTTGAATGAGATATGGAGGCGTTTGGTTGTGGGAGTACTGCGGCCTGAATTTGCATGGGGTTGTGCATGTTTGCATGCTTACAGTTGCTATAATGCATATGTGCGTTTTTAAACTACCAACTGGGTTTGAATGGTTAAAAATGCAGCCATATTTTGGTATTGTTGGTTTATTTTTTAAGGGGGGAGGCGTCACAAATCTAGTCTCATTTTTGTCAAGAAGCTTATTATTGGCTCAGGTGGACTTTGTCCTTGATTTTTTTCAGAGGGACAATAAAAAGGGGCCTGATTCTGGTCAGTCTGACTTGGTACAGAGACTAAAAT
>NW_025200551.1:1480-6609 GCF_004010195.1 Chiloscyllium plagiosum | reverse complement strand
CAGCACACTTCACACTGCCAGGCCTCTGTGTTCTGTACCCTCTGTTTTTTTTTGTTGGTCTTATCTGTACTGGTATTAGTCTCCAACTCCCCCTCAGTCACTGTACCTGTACCCACCGCCACCATACACTAGTTTAAACCCTCATAAAGGACAATAGCAAACCTGCCTGCCAGGAGATTGTTGCCAGTTCAAAGCCATCCCGTCCATCTTGTTTATATCCTACCAACCCGGGAATACCAATGATCCACATATCGGAGATTGTTATCAGTTCATGTCCATCCCGTCCTTCTTGTGTGTATTCTACTGACCCGTGAATCCCAATAAGCCACATATCGTAAATTGCTACCAGTTCAGGTTCATACCGTCCTTTTTGTGTATATCCTCCCGACTCGGGAATCCCAATGATCCACATATCGGAAGTGCTGCCTCCTCGACAAGCACTTTGATCGTGTACTTAACTGTGCTACCTTATGATTCCTAACCTCACTCGCACGTGACATATTCTAATGTCTCCAAAGTTCAAATATCCTTTCAGTACAACTCCAGCAATGCCTTTTCTTTAAACTGGATAGACTTGATAATAAAAACTTAAGTATGACGTGAGGAAAGTGAGACCACTGAATCAGTCCAATGACCATCGGATCTGATATCTATCCCTGCCACCAAACCTGCTTGACACGGCATACATATGGGCTATCTATTTGCAGATGGACGAGGATAAACAGAAGATTAGAAAATGTCAGAGCAGATGGATGTAATTCAGCTGTTTACTCAGCTTTGTTATTCAATTGGATTCTAGTTATTCTGTTCCTTTCAAAGACAGCGTCTTTACCCAGCGGGTCAGAAAGTTCCCAGTGTCGTTGTGTACACAGTCCTGCAAAGGCATTATCCAGTGCCAGGCAATGGGGTGTGGGGTGTTCAAGGGGTGGCACAAGGAAAGGCTGCATGTAGTGACGATGGATTGAGGGAACTGAGAGAGAAGGAATGGGCATCCAGGAACACTGCACTCAGACAAGTGGCCGGGCGAGATTCCGCAACACCCAGAGAAACCCGCGAACCACGGCTGCTTTTACAAAATAACTGTCACATTTGCTGCATTTCTCCATCGAACAAAAGCAAAAATACCGTAGATAGTAGAAATCTGAACCAGACACAGAAACATACTGTGGAGAGAGAAAAGAGTTAATGCTCCCAATGCAGACACGGGAAGAATGTACAAAGTCCACACAGACAGGGTCCAGAGATTGAAAATATACCAAATGTCCTCAGCACTGTGAGGCAGCATTGTTGTGTCACCACGTTGCCCAATGATGGATAATTGGGGATAGTATAGTTAAAAGCATAGATACTGTTCTCCGTGATCAGGATTAAGAGTCCTGAAGGTCGTGTTGCCTACATGGTGCTCGGGTTTGGGAAATATCATCTGGGTTGCAGAACTTGGAGCGGGAGGGTAATGATCCAACGGTCAGGGTCTGTGTAGGTACCAACAGCTGGACAAACAAATGACAATGAGAAGAGCGACGGGTAATACAGGCAGTATAAGGAATAAGGTAAATGAGCTTGTGACTCATCCATAAATTGGCAGGTACGACATAGTGGGCATTACAGTGACATCGCTGCAACAGCATCAGGATTCAGAGCTGAATATTCAAGGATATTCATCCTGTCGAAAAGATAGGCAAGTGGGCACAGAGATAGAGTTGTCTCAGTATTAAGAATGGAATTGAATCAATAATCAATAATAAGAAATGAAATAAGGTCAGATGGTGTAGAATCTGTGTCGGTAGAATTGAGGAATCAAAAAGGTGAAGAAATGCAGTTGGAGTTATGTACAGGGAGCTGGGGTGTAAGATACACCAGGAGCTAGAAAGATCAGTTAGAAAGGCAAAGTTACAGTGATCATGTGGGATTTTATTATGCAGATGGATGGGAATTCAGACTGATGGTGATTGGCAGGAAAAGGAATTTGTAGAATGTCTACGAGATGGCTTTTTGGAGCAGCTTGTGCATGCAGACTAGATGAGGGGAGCTTAAGGTGACAGTGATCATAATATGATTGAATTTACTCTGCAATTTCAGATGGAGAAGTTAGAATCAGAAGTAACAGTATTACAGCTGAATAAAGGCAATTACACAGATATGAGTGAGGAGGTGGGTAGAATTGACTGGGAGACGGGCCCAGCAGGAAAGACAGTGCAACAGCAATGGCAGGAGATTTTTGGAGTAATTCAGGATACAGCAAATATTTATTCTGAGGAAAAAGAGGCTCGTACAGGGAGGATGGGACAATCATAGCTGACTAGGAAAGTCAGGTATAGCATAAAAGCAAAAGAGAAATGATATAATGTGGCAAAGTGCAGTGGGAAACCTGAGGATTGGAAAGCTTACAAAGACAAAACAGAGGGCAAACAAAATAAAATAAGGAGGGAGATTATTAAATATGGGGGTAAGCCAGCCACGAATATAAAGGAAGACTGTAACAGTTTCTTTCGACATATAAAGTACATAAGAGCGGAAAAAGTGAACATTGGACTGCTAGGAAATGATAATGGAGAGAGAGCAATGGGGAACGAGAAAATGGCCAAGGAACTGAATAATTACTTTGCATCAGCTTTCATGGTGGAAGGCACGAGTAATACCTTAAATATTCAAGAAACTGAGGGGCCAGAGCTTAATATGATAGCCCCCAACATGGACAACATGCTAGAAAAAAATGTAATAGTCCGAAGGTTGGTGAAATAACCTTGACCAGATGGACTACATCCCAGTATTATAAGGGAGATACCTGAAGATGGAGTGGAGACAATCGTGGATATCTTTCAGGAATCACTAGAGTAAGGAACGATCCCAGAGCACTGGAAACCCACGAACGTGACATCACTTTTTAACAAGGGAGTAAAGAAAAAGACAAAAAACCCACTATGAATAGTTTAACCTCTGTCATGGGCAAGATCCTGGAATCCATTGTGAAGGATGAGATTTCTGAATACTTGAAAGTGTTTGGTAAAATAGAGCAAAGTCGGCATGATTTCATCAAGGGAAGTTAATGATTGACAAATTTATTGGAATTATTTGAAGAGGAAATGAGCAGGCTCGATCAAGCACAGCCAATGGATGTTATCCACCTGGAATTCAAGAAGGCCTTTGACAAGGTGTCACACAGAAGATTACTGAGTATGATAAGGGTCCTTGGTGTTACAGGAAACGTAGTGGCATGGATAGAAGCATGTATATCTGGCAGAAAACAGAGAGTGGGCATAAAATAGCATTTCTCAAAATGTCAGCCGGTGACAGATGATGATCCAGAATGCTCAGTGTTGAAATCATAAATTTTTACTTGTTACATTAGCAATCTAGATGAGGGAATTGAGGGCAAACTGGCTAGTTTTGCAGACGATACAAAGATAGGCAGATGGACAGGTCGTATTGAGGAAGAGGAGAGTCTGAACAAGGATTTGGACAGGTAAAGAGATCGTCAGATGCATTCCAACGTTGGAAAATGTGAGTTCATGCACGTTGGCACGAAGAATAGAGGCATGGTATATTTTCTAAAAGGCGAGAAAATTCATAAATCTGAAGTGCAAAGGGAATTGGGAGTTCTAGTGCAACGTTCTCTCAAGGTCAGATTGCAGGTTGAGGCAGTAGTTCGGAGGCAATTGCAATTATGATTGGGAGCATGTAATACGAGAAGAATTGATTATCAGAACTGACTGTATACGGCTCTGGTCAGACCACATTTGGAGTATTGTGCTCATTTTAGAGCTCCATACCTCAGGAAGAATGTACTAGTCCTGGTGTGTGTTCAGAAGATTTTCACGAGAATGGTCATAGGAATGAAACGCTTATTGCATGAGGAATGTTTGAGTACTCTGGGTCTATACTTGATAAAGTTTGAAAGAATGAGAGGGAATGTAATTGAAATAGACGGAATACTGAATGACCTGGAGAGAGTGGATGTTGATAAGATGTTTCCATTGGACTATAATCCGAGCGCACAGACTTAGATGAAAGTAAACACCTTTTAGAACAGTGATAAGGAGAAAGTTATTTCCCAATAGAATGGTGAATCATTGAAATTTATTGCCACAAAAGTCTGTGGGGGCAGGTCATTGAGTATATTTGAGACGGAGATAGATAGTTTTTGATTATCCAGGGGATGAAGGGTTATAGGGAGAAGGTCGGAGAATGGGTTTGAGAAACCTATCAGCGATGATTCAATGACGGAGCAGACCCGATGGGCTAACTGCCCTAATGTATGCTCCAATGTCTTATAATCTTCTGGTCTAAACCTAAAGGAAGTACCTTGCATCTCTGAGAAGACAGATTCATGTTCTTCATGAAGGTCAGAAGCTGTTGGGCATAGTTAATTGTTTTAGAATGAAGGTATTGTGGCTGCTGTCGGCGTGGTGGATAATGTGACATTCAGTGCAGGATCACATACCAACCGCACTGTATTAATGTGGGGAGAGTTTATTCAAAACTTGGACTTCTCGGTCTCTCTCAATGGACAGTAGAGGTTGGGGTGGGTGGGCAAAACGTCTGCCCAGGCACTTAACCTACCCTGAATCATGCATCCTGAGTGAAATAGCAGTCATGGAATTTATCACGTTCACATTGTTTGTTTAGAATATAAGGAGTGATTGATCATCCCTCTCAGGGTTCAGTGCAATCACCTCTTATTCTCTCACAGCGCTACAGATCAACCTTTGCTCACTCCTCATGGTGCCATCATCCCAGGGATTAATCTGGTGCAACTCCTCTTCAGTCTCTCTGTGGTAAGGAGATCACTCCATATGATGGAAAGAAAATCTGTCCACAATACCCCAAATACTGCCTCAACAACACTCTCAGATTTGATCACAATAATTCATTTCCCTCAATTAGCTGGCTCCATTTCTTTCGTGTGACACAAGAAACAATTCATTTACAATGCACTGCCACTGATGTAGAATTTAAAAACATCCTTACATCTGTAGGTCAGCATTAATAAAGCCAGCACCAGAGGTGCCCATGGAGATGGACATCACTCTTGGGAGAGACTCAATCACAAAGAATACATCTAAAACAGTGAATGGCTACCTATCTGAATGGAAATGAGCCGTTGGAATATGGGATGCAGGCAGAGGAAG
>NW_025200551.1:0-1425 GCF_004010195.1 Chiloscyllium plagiosum | reverse complement strand
GATGACCCACTGCCTTCTCTAATGGGCATAAGGCAAGCCGATATCAACAGATTATTATTCTATGGTTCCAGAATACGAGCCAATGACGTGACCCACCATACACTCTCTGCCCATCTTTCAGATTTTGTGCAGAGAACAAGTTAAACATCTCAAGTGCAATTATTTTGCAATGGACAAAGGCACAAACGATGGTTTATTCAGGAATTGAACTGAGGCTGAGGAGGAGACTGGGACGTCTTAATGGTGGTACTGGACAGGACTGGTATGTGGGGAGGATATGCGGATGTACACTTTGCAGGAGAAAATGAATCAATGAGGTTGAGAACAGTGTGTTTTATCCTCACGTATTGGTGAGTAATTTGTAAATAATAGTTTGCTAGTTATAATTTCTAAGGAATGGAATCTTTGATTGGAGCTGAAAACATTGGCTTGCACCTTTCCAAAATCTGCATATCATGAGCATCTAATCCGTTCAGACCGTTTCACTAAACAGGCAGAGTGACTTACCAGGAACACCAACTGTAGCAAGGATAGGATAGTAACCAGCTTGAATAACCAGCAGTACAGCTTCAATCCGCGATACTAATGATATCCAAGGCCAGGAAAGCCAGTAAAGACCATAGGATAAACTCCTATCCATTGTTGGAACATTCAAGTCTAATGTTCCCAGATTTTGATCCATTGTTGGAACATTCCAGCCTAATGTTCCCAGATTTCCATCTCTCCTGCCCTTCTCTCTGAAGCTGCTAATCCCTCTTATTGCTGTTGGACATGCTCCAGCTCACACTATGGGATAAAACACTGAAAGCATTCCCTTATTGATAGAAGAGAGAAACTCCCTAGGGACGCAGACGATCCATGGAGACTGACATAATTACAGTCGCTGAACAAATAGCTCCAGTTAACCCCTTTGCATTCAATGCTACTTTATTAAAATTCAAAATAACTTTGAACATTTATGCATTCTGGGTGTGATATGCGAGTGTGACTGAAGGAAGGGATGTTGAAGATGGCAGATTGATTCTGTGTAATCATTCAGTCAACCTTGCATATGGAAGTAATGCCAGAAGTTTAACGGAACATAAACATGCTTCACTGTTCATAAATACAGAAATAAATCCCGTAACTACTGATCAGTCATTGCAATATCTGTAAAACATTGAGAAAACAACTATCATCCATGATGTGATAGCAAAATGTGCCCAGAAAAAGCCCTGGGTTACAACAAACAAACGGCATGGATACATTAACAGAGAGTTGCACATGGCCAACACAGTGCAGATTGTTATTCCAGAATCAGAGAGAGCAGCTGTGGGTCATGCTGTTGATGTTATCGATGTTAAGGAACTGTCATGAAGTGACATTGAATGGGCTTCGATTACATTGTGATTTTGATATTGGGGAAAAGACAGAAGACGGAGAGGA
>NW_025200550.1:4037-6608 GCF_004010195.1 Chiloscyllium plagiosum | reverse complement strand
TGACATCCTCAGTGCTTGAGAGCCTCCTGTGAAGACAAAGCTTTTCACTGTGCATCAGCATACATGGCAATCAATTCAATTCAATTCAATTCAAGTCAGTTGTGGGGAGAAGGCAGAAGACTGATTGATTGAACAGTGGAGCAGATTTGATGGGCCAAACAGCCTAGTTCTTCTCCTGTATCTTATGGTCTTATGGCCTAGGATGTGGAGATCCTCAGGTTAAACCTCCATCAGCTCTGAGAGAGCAGCCCTATGGTCTGTTAAGACAATGGCAATTTTACATTTTTGATAAGCAGAGGGGGGAGGCCCCATTTTAGTGATGTTAACCTAATCATTAGTTCCTCATGAGGGATTGACTAACGGTGCAGCTTATTTCAGACAGCAAACACACTCAAAGTTATGAAAGAAATTTTGCAACGTAACACCTGATTTTAGTGCATGCAGCCTGTAGATCAAATCGAGATCACCTTTAGTTTTAATGTTGTGAAAGTTCAGCACCTGAGTCATTAAACACAGTATAGCGGATAATAAAGAAAGTGAATGGAATGTTGGCTTTTATAGCTAAAGGAATAGAATATAAAGGTAAGGAAGTATTGTTGCAGCTGTACAAGGCATTGGTGAGACTGCACTTGGAGTATTGTGCACAGTTTTGGTTCCCTTATTTGAGGAACGATGTAGAGCATTGGAGGCAGTTCAGAGGAGGTTCACTGGATTGTTCCCAGAGATGAGGGGCTTGTTGTATGAAGAGAGATTGAACAGTTTAGTCCTGTACTCCCTGGAATTTAGAAGAATGAGGGGAGATCGAATTGAGATATTCAGGATATAAGGTGTGGATAAAATAGATATGGAGCGGATGCTTCCTCTTGTGGAAAAATTCTAGGACAAGAGATCATTGTCTTAGGATAAGGGGGAGCAAATTTAAAACAGAGTTCAGGAGAAACCAATTCTCCTAAGGGGTTGTGAGTCTGTGGAATTCACGAACCCCGAAGTGTGGTGGATGCTGAGTAAATTTAAGGAGGGGTTAGACAGATTTTTAATTGGTAATGGGTTGAAGGGATATGGGGGAAAGGCAGGAAAATGGGGGTAAGGAGCATATCAGCCGTGATTGAATGGCAGAGCTGAGTCAATGGGCTGAATTGTCTAATTCTGCGTAGTTACTGCCTTTGCTGTTGAATTCATGTATCGCTGGACATTGGACTGTGTCTAGGAAAGCTTAACAAACAGCGAAGTTCACAACTAATCTTGGAGGAACCTGTTTGGGAGAGGTCACAGCACTGAGACAGATAAATGAATAGATTTTAGGTGTGGCCAAAGAAAGTCTGCAGTAGTGAATAGAGTGAGTTCTTTCTTGATTATATGTTTTATTGAGATATGTCTCTTAATTAAACTTAAAAATATAAGCCATAGGTATTAAGTTGGCCTGGAGCAGTGTTTTGTAAGGAATAAGACTGGGCTATTTTCTGGGTCTGCAGATTGAAAGAAGCAAAGAAGACCCTTAGTAGAGTGATATGTTCTTCTTGTCGGATGTGGAGTTTAGGGAGAGTTTACATGTTACTGAGGGTTATATCTGCAATAAATGCCGTGGTTGTGAATCCCAGTAGACCGAATGGAACGATTGGAGCGACAGTTAGAGCCAATGAGGAATTTACAAGATCAAGGGGATGTGATGGATGGCAGTTATAGGAAGGGAGAAACGTTGCAGATACACAGTCACATAGATGGGTTAACTCCAGGAAAGGTAAGCAGGTAGTGCAGAGTCTTCTGTGGCTATCCCCATTTCAAACAGATGTACTGTTTTGGAAAATGTAGGGGGTGATGGATTCTCAGAGCAATGTAGCACGAACAGCCAAGTTTCTGGAATTGAGACTGGGTCTAATGCAATAAGGGGTACGTCGGGTTCCAAAAGATCGATTGTGTTAGGGGACTTCTAGTCAGACGCACAGACAGATGTTTCTGTGGCCAGCAGCATAAAAGCAGAATGGTGTGTTGCTTCCCTGGTGCCAGGATCAAGGATGTCACAGCGAAGGTGCAAAATGGTCTCAAAGGGGAGGGGGACCAGCAGAAGGTCATTGTACACATTGAAACTAACAACATAGGAAGGGAAAAGCTTGGAATTCTGAAAGGAGATTACAGAAAGTTAGGCAGGAATTTTAAAAAGAAGTCCTTGAGAGTAGTAATATCTGGATTACTCCCAGTGCTATGAGCTAGTGAGGGCAGGAATAAGAGGATAGAGCAGATGAATGCATGGCTGAGGAGCTGGTGTATGGGAGAAGGATTCACATTTTTGGATCATTGGAATCTCTCCTGGGGTGGAAATGACCTGGACAAGAAAGACGGACTGCACCTAAATTGGAAGTGGACTCATATAATGGCAGGGGGATTTGCGAGAGCTGCTCGGGAGGATTTAAACTAGTAAGGTGGTGAGTTTGGATCCAGGGAGATTGTGAGGAAAGAGATCGATCTGAGACTGGTACAGTTGAGAACAGAAGCGAGTCAAACAGTCAGGGCAGGCAGGGACAAGGTAGGACTAATAAATTAAACTGCATTTATTTAAATGCAAGGGGCCTAATA
>NW_025200550.1:0-3824 GCF_004010195.1 Chiloscyllium plagiosum | reverse complement strand
GAGCACTTTGGGGCCAGCAACCATAATTCTCTGCGTTTTTAAATAGTGATAGAAAAGGATAGACCGGATCTAAAAGTTGAAGTTCTAAATTGGCGCAAGGCCAATTTTGACGGTATTAGGCAAGAACTTTTGAAAGCTGATTGGAGGCAGATGTTCGCAGGTAAAGGGACGGCTGGAAAATGGGAGGCCTTCAGAAATGAGATAACAAGAATCCAGAGGAAGTATATTCCTGTCAGGGTGAAAGGGAAGGCTGGTAGGTATAGGGAATGCTGGATGACTAAAGAAATTGAGGGTTTGGTTAAGAAAAAGAAGGAAGCATATGTCAGGTATAGACAGGATAAATCGAGTGAATCCTTAGAAGAATACAAAGAAAGTAGGAGTATTCTTACGAGGGAAATCAGGAGGGCAAAACGGGGATGTGAGATAGCTTTGGCAAATAGAATTAAGGAGAATCCAAAGGGTTTTTACAAATATAGTAAGGACAAAAGGGTAACTAGGGAGAGAATAGGGCCCCTCAAAGATCAGCAAGGCAGCCTTTGTGTGGAGCCACAGAAATTGGGGGAGATACTAACTGAATATTTTGCATCAGTATTACTGTGGAATAGGATATGGAAGATATAGACTGTAGGGAAATAGATGGTGACATCTTGCAAAATGTCCAGATTACAGAGGAGGAAGTGCTGGATGTCTTGAAACGATTAAAAGTGGATAAATCCCCAGGACCTGATCAAATGTACCCTCGAACTCTGTGGGAAGCTAGAGAAGTGACTGCTGGGCCTCTTGCTGAGATATTTGTATCATCGATAGTCACAGGTGAGGTGCCAGAAGACTGGAGGTTGGCTACCGTGGTGCCATCGTTTAAGAAAGATGGTAAGGACAAGCCAAGGAACAATAGACCAGTGAGCCTGATGTCAGTGGTGGGCAAGTTGTTGGAGGGGATCCTGAGGGACAGGATGTCCATGTATTTGGAAAGGCAAGGACTGATCAGGGTTAGTCAACATGGCTTTGTGCGTGGGAAATCATGTCTCACAAACTCGATTGAGCTTTTTGAAGAAGTAACAAGAGGATTGATGAGGGCAGAGTGGTAAATGTGATCTATATGGACTTCAGTAAGGCATTCGACAAGGTTCCCTGGTTAGTAAGGTTAGATCTCACGGAATTACAGGGAGAACTAGTGATTTGGAAACAGAACTAGCTCAAAGGTAGAAGTCAGAGGGTGGTGGTAGAGGGTGGTTCTTCAGACTGGAGGCCTGTGACCAGTGGAGTGCCACAAGGATTGGTGCTGGGTCCACTACTTTTTGTGATTTACATAAATGATTTGGATATGAGTTTAAGAGGTACAGTTGATTCCTGACAAAGGGCTTTTGCCTGAAACATCAATTTCGCTGCTCCTTGGATGCTGTCTGAACTGCTGTGCTCTTCCAGCACCACTAATCCAGAATCTGCGGTTATTGTTTTTACCTAGTAAGTTTGCAGATGACACCAAAATTGGATGTATAGTGGACCGCGAAGAAAGTTCCCTCAGATTACAACTGGATCTTGATCAGATGGGCCAATGGGCTGAAAAGTGTCAGATGGAGTTTAATTCAGATAAATGCGAGATGCTGCATTTTGGGAAAGCAAATCTTAGCAGGACTTATACACTTAATCATAGAGTCATAGAGATGTACAGCATGGAAACTGACCTTCAGTCCAACCTGTCCATGCTGACCAGATATCCCAACCCAATCTAGTCACACCTGCCAGCACCCGGCCCATATCCCTCCAAAACCTTCCTATTCATGTTGCAGTTGTACTAGCCTCCACCACTTCTTCTGGCAGCTCATTTCATACATGTTCCACTGTCTATGTGAAAGACTTGCCCCTTAGGTTTATTTTATATCTTTCCCCTCTCACCCTAAACCTATGCCCTCTAGTTCTGGACTCCCGCACCCCAGGGAAAAGACCCTGTCTATTTATCCTATCCCTGCCCCTCATGATTTTATAAACCTCTATAAGGTTACCCTTCAGGCTGTGACGCCCCAGGGGTCAGGTGCTGGCAAGTTGGACTAGATTGGGTTTGAATATTTGGTCAGCATGGACAAGTTGGACTGAAGGGTCTGTTTCAGTGCTGAAAATCTCTATGACTCTCTGACTCATAAAGGTACAGTACACATACAGGAGGAGGCTTATGTGAACGTTATCTCTTCACTGAGTGGCCTGCACCTGTTTTGAAACTTCATGAGCTCATACGAAGTTGGACCATAACACGGCCACTCGGTCCCTCGTGCATATTCTGTCGCCAGTAAGATCGCGGTTGATCTGATTGCTCCACATTCCCACCTGGCACCCCCCCCACCCTCCTCCCCCCAAGAACCTTTCACCTCCTCAATCTATCTCCTTCTGTCTTCAAACTAGTCAATGACTCTACCTTCAGCACCTTTTGAAGAACAGGTCCAAAGACCCACAGCACTGAGTGAGGAAAATAAATTCTCCTCATCCATCTCAAATGAGTGACCCTCATTTTTAAACAGTGACCCCCAGTTGCAGATTCTTCGACAAGAAAAAGCATTATTTCCACCTTGCCAAGACCCTTCAGGGTTTTACATGTTTTCAATTAATTCACCTGCTAACTCCAGCTGACTCAACTCCAGCTTCTTCAATTTAAATGGTAACAAGCTTTGATCCCTGCGGCAGATCTGATTCCATCTTCCCTACCAGAAAATTACCCATTTACACTGACCATCTGTCTCCTGTTTGCTCCAGAATCCTCTATCCTCAATGTAATTCTACTCAAACTTAACTACAACAAACCTTGTTTTAACCGGCCATGCAATTCTGGTCTCCTTTCTCTCAGAAGGATGTTGCGAAACCTGAATGGGTTCAGAAAAGATTTACAAGGATGTTGCCAGGGTTGGAGGGTTTGAGGTATAGGGAGAGGCTGAATAGGCTGGAGCTGTTTTCCCTGGAGCGTCAGAGGCTCAGGGGTGACCTTATAGGGGTTTATAAAATTATGAGGGGCATGGCTAAGCTTAAACAGACAAGGTCTTTTCCCTGGAATGGGGGAGTCCAGAACTAGAGGGCATAGGTTTAGGGTGAGAGTGGAAAGATATAAAAGAGATCTAAGAGGCAACATTTTCATGCAGAGGGTGGTGCCTGTATGGAAGGAGCTGCC
Source organism: Chiloscyllium plagiosum (assembly GCF_004010195.1). Lineage (NCBI taxonomy): Eukaryota > Metazoa > Chordata > Chondrichthyes > Orectolobiformes > Hemiscylliidae > Chiloscyllium > Chiloscyllium plagiosum. Next base: position 670 of record NW_025200550.1, on the reverse strand, counting down.
AGAGGAAGTGGTAGAGGCTGGTACAGTTACAGTATTTAAAAGGCATCTGGATGGGTATATGAATAGGAAGGGTTTGGTGGAATATGGGCCAAGTGCTGATAAATGGGACGAGATTAGGTTAGGATATCTGGTTGGCATGGATGAGTTGGACCAAAGGGTTTGTTTCTGTGGTGTACATCTCAGTGACTCTAAATAAAACAGCACTCATGATAAAATGGGAAAAATGATGTGCCTGAAATACCGGACATTTGCAATCTCCACAATGTTGGAGTTAATCAGCTGAGGGCGCAAGTGAGAACACTCTTTGGCAGTAAGTTTTATTTAAAGTTGTGTTGTTATTGAAGAGCGTTATGCTCTAAATGAAGTATAACAGTGATGTGTATTACTTAGTGTGTATTTTTGCATTGATTACATGGACCTCTTGATCAACCGTTGCATTCCTGGTCCCACTCCTGGCCGGTTAATGAAAAGAATTTTAACGTGTTGAATTGTGAGCTCTTGCATGTCTATTTGGAGATGCTGCGACATCATGGGTGCACTTTCTGTCCTTTGTTTATAAAATCAAGAGGGGCATGGATATGGTGAATAGCCAAGGTCTTTTTACCGGGATTGGGGACTCTAAAACTAGAGGGCATCGGTTTAAGATGAGAGGGGAAAGATTTAAAAGAGA
>NW_025200549.1:0-6608 GCF_004010195.1 Chiloscyllium plagiosum | reverse complement strand
CCGCGGTGAATACAACTCTTACATTGTCAAGTGGCAATGCCTCCTGGCATTGTTCCATCCACCGAAATGTTGTTGTCTTCTTCAGGAAATCTGTGAGTGAAGTCACTACCCTGCTGACATTTGGAACAAACTCCCAGTAGAATCCACTTAGTCCCCAAAATCAAAGCACTTCTTTCTTTGAGGTTGTTCGTGGAAATTCCTCGATGGTCTTTGTCTTTGCATTCCTGAGGGTCAACATTTCATGACCGATGTTATGTCCAATAATGTCTCCTCTGCCTTCGCAAATTGTGTTTTCTTTAATTTTATTACCAGTTTTGCTTCTCTGAATCGTTCAAAGAACTGTGTGCCAACTGTACCATGTGATCTTTCCATGACTCACTAAAGATCACTGCATCATCCAGATATACTGCACAGTTTGTTAACACAGCCACACCTCTGTTCACGAGCCTTTTAAATGTGGCTGATGTGTTCTTTATTCAAAAGGACAGCACTTTGAATTGACATAACCCATTTGGGGTGACAAACGCAGAAATTTATTTCACTTTCTCTGATAAAAGGATGACAATACCCAAACAGTAAGTCCAACTTTGAGATGTAAGGGGCTTGTCCAAGTTTCTCTATAAAATCCTCCAATTTTAGTATTGATCTGAGTTTGATTTTGTAACGGCCTTAACCTTACAATGGCCCACGCAAAATTGTTGAATCCCGTTAGATTTGGCAACTAACACGATCATCGAACTCCACTTGCTTTGACTCAGTTCGATGATAGCTTCATTGTGCATTGCATCCACTTCCTTCTGGACCTGTGTGGCGTTGAAAGGATTAAGCCTGTAGGTGTGTTGTTTTATTGGAACAGCATTCCCTACTTCTATCTCATGCACAATAGGATCAGGCCTCTCCATCTATTCCTGCATATGCCCTTGTACTGCTGCAACAATCCTTTCAACTGGTTCTTTGTTCCAGGGACAGATTGTTCACTAACCTATCCCACTCCTCAAGGACGTCTTCATTGTTTAATGTATTTTAAAGCAATTAAACTGCACAACATGAAATTTGATTCCTCACTCTGTGGGGCAGTAACTAACACAGTTCCTCCAGTTCCCCCTCTCTATTATAATAATGTTTCAACATATTCACATGACATACCCAATACAGTTTTTTCCTGTCCAGCGTCTTTCCCAGATAGTTTACCTGACTCAACTTTTTTCTCAATTTGTCAGGGACCACAGAAACTGACTTTGAAAGGATATTTGATAGGTCATTGGTAACAATACTAACATGTCATCCCCATGGGAAAATGTCTGAATTTCGGAGTTTTTATCAGCCACCTGCTTCAATCTACACTGCACCCTCTTTCAGTGCTGTTTAGCTAACTCACCGGCCTGATTTAATCTCTCTCTCACGTCTGATACATAATCCAAGTGTGTGACCTCCGACTTTAGTCCTGTCAATTTCTCTTTAATTAATTTCAAAGTACCTCTCACTTCATGTCCGGATATTAACTCAAAGGGAGTGAACTGAGTAGATTCATTTGAGCCATCTCTAATGGCAAACAATATGATTGGGATACCTTCATCCCAATCATTCAGGTAATCCTGACAGCACACTCTTAACATGGTCATCAGGTTCTGATGCCACCTTTCCAAAGCTCCTTGAGTTTCAGGATGATATGCACTTGGTTTAATGTGCTGTATGCCTAATCTATCCATGACTTCTTTCAACAGCTGAGCAATAAAATTAGACAATGGTCTGACTGAATCTCTCTGGGTAGCTCATACCAAGTGAAGAAAGCTACTAACTCCTCTACCACCCTTTTTGTCTTAATGCTCCGTAATGGAATTGCATCCGGAAATCTGGGAGACACACCCATTATGGTTAGCAAGTACTGGTTCCCAATTAGACAGATCCAGTCTGAGATTTGGAAAGATTTGGATACAAAAGATCCTAGCAGATTTAAACACTTGCCGAATAGTGTCCGAGATTTTTAACGAAAATGTAGGTGAGAGAATTGATATATTTTCGGTTATTTGTGCTTGGTTAAATTAAAAGTGAGAGAAATGGCTCTTGAAATTGCTGGAGATGTTCTGTGGTTTGAAAATGGTTCCAAATTTGTGAAAAAAGTTTAGAAAGACAGCAGAAGGCCATACTTTTAGAATTAGCATTGAGGTTAGAACATAAAACATAGAACAATACAACACAGAACAGGCCCTTCGGCCCTCAATGTTATGCCGACCTGTGAACTATTCTCAGTTCATCCCCCTGCACTATCCCATCATCATCCATGTGCTTATCAAAGGATTGTTTAAATCTCCCTTAGAATTGGATCTAGCCAGGGACATGGGAAAGCTGAAATTGTAAGGGAGTTAGTCAAGCAGTTTGGTGTGTCAGAGAAACAGACAAGTGCAGGAGAGTTAGAAAAATTTAGTTTACAACTGAGGAAAATGGAGTTACAAGATAAAGAAAAGGAAAGATCTCCTGGGTCGACTTCCGTCTTTCACTGCAAAGATTTTTCATATGAAGAAGGTCCCTTTGATTGAGAGTGTTTTGTACGGCAGTCTCTCAATGGCAGTTACTCTCTGTCTAACTTTCAACATATCTGCTTTTTTTCTTTTACCCCAAACATCAGATTGTCTGATTAGTTTGAGGTTGGCAAAAACAATAAATTCAAACTCGATTGGGTTTTAGTATTTAGATTAGATTTTTTTTTAGATTTAGATTACATTACAGTGTGGAAACAGGCCCTTCGGCCTAACAAGTCCACACCGACCCGCCGAAGCGAAACCCACCCATACCCCTACATTTACCCCTCACCTAACACTATGGGCAATTTAGCATGGCCAATTCACCTGACCCTGCACATCTTTTGGACTGTGGGAGGAAACCGGAGCACCCGGAGGAAACCCACGCAGACACGGGGAGAACGTGCAAACTCCACACAGTCAGTCGCCTGAGGCGGGAATTGAACCCGGGTCTCAGGCGCTGTGAGGCAGTAGTGCTAACCACTGTGCCACCGTGCCGCCCACGGTGGCACGGTATTCTGGGGGATAATTTAATCTGATTGTTTAGATTCAAATCATGCTCAAAACAACTGAGGTATCTTGTTTGCAGTGAAATGCTACATATTTTCTATTTGGCCAATTAAACTGCTGGAAGCTGTCAGTGACTGAATTGAAATGAATTGAATTGAATTGAATTGAATTGAATTTATTGTCACATGTACCGAGGGCACGGCGAAAAGCTTTGTCTTGTGAGCAGTTCAGGCAGATCACAGAGTTAAGTAGCATAGATAGTAAATAATAGGTAAACAACGGAAAAAACAAAAAGACAGGTACAGGCGAATGTGCCTGTTGTTAACATCAAGGCTGTATTTAAGCGAGTGTAGCATCAAGGAACCTGAGCAAAACTGAATCCAGTGGGAAACCGAGGGGGGAATCCTCTGTGGGTTTCAGTCAGACCTGGCACAGAGAAAGCTGGTTGTTGTTCTTGGAGATCAGTCATCTCAGCTCCAGAACACATCTCTACAGGAGTTCCTCAGGTTAGTGTGTCCTTGGTCTAACCATCTTTAGCTGCATCATCAATGACCCTCCCTCCACCATAAGGTCAGAAGTGGGGATGGTTGTTCACTGATGAACATGGGATACAGGAGAACATCTCCACCTACAAGCTTCCCTCCAAGTCACTCACCATCCTGATTTGGGAATATTTCATCATTCCTTCAGTGTCACTGGGACAAAGCCTTGGAAATCCTTCACCAACCGTATCGTGAATGTCTCTGCAGCTGAGGGAATACAGCAGTTCAAGAAGGCAGCTCACCATTCCTTCTCCAGGGCTGGCCAATAAAGACTGACTGTGCATGGGACACCCACATCCCCTTGGACAATGAAAAGATAGTTCCAAGCCAGGATGGCCTGTATCTGATGTCATTTTACACTGAGGTCTTCAAGGTCCCTACTTTGGAAGGTGCTGGTGGAGGGAATTTTGCTGTCTTGCTGCAGTGCATTTTATAGTTATTTTTATTCCCACAATGATGTTAGGGTGGGATTTCCACGATTTTGACCCAGTAATAATTACAGAGCAGTGATATATTTTCCTGCACTGTTCCAGGCAAGTGGGAAGTATTTCATCACACTCCTGACTGGCCAATAGGCTTTGGAGTCAGGAGGTGTATTAATTCATAGGATTCTTAGCCTGTGACCTGCTCTTGCAGCCATAGTGTGACTGTGGGAGGTTTCAAAGATGGTGATGGAATAGTCTCTAAATCCCAGTCATGTCTAGCTGTCTCTATCTCTCTTTCTCTCTTTCTCTTTGTGCCTCTCTCTCTCTGTCCTTCTCATTGCCTCCTGCCTGAGACCAACTGGAAGAGCCCAGGAGAAGGAGCCAACCCAAGAGCTCCCGGACCTGGTGGAGCCTGTCCCCATTGAGCTGTCAGAACATTGTTCCTCACCTTTCACTTCCAGGTGTGTTCCTTCTCCAGATCCAAAGTTGTCGATATTGAGCTCCACACGACACCAATAGGAACCAGCATCCTCCTGGCTCAGTCCCTCCATCATTATTGAGGCATCTTTGTTGCTGAGGTTCCCCACGAATCTGAATCGATTCCCATCGTCCCGCTGTCTCACATTCTCACACAGCTCACCCTGGGAATGGTCTGGACCAGGATATGTGCATTTAAAGATTAAAGACCATGATTCCCTCTTGTACCATAAGATGGAGCCGGTGAGTGTGAGGTGAGTGTCAGGGTGGGTGAAGCTGCTGGGTAAGACAGCGGAGCCTCCTTCCTCAGCCCTCACTCCATCCGCGATTGTCATTGACCAACCATTACCAGAATCTGCTGTGAGGGGAGAGAGAGAGAGAATATAAGAACACAGCACAGACACCAAACAGTGAGGTAAAACACTGAATCTGTTATTTCGTGAGAAAAGGTATGATATGATACAATTGTGGTTTCTGAACAGACTAGTGACATGTCCAGCCAACTGAGCTAACTGACGATGAGAAGGCAATCCAAGTAAATCCAGAAGGCAGTGTGAATATCGTCAAGTGAGGGCATAAGGGAGTGTGGCATGGCTGGATGGCATTTACTTGTGAGTAAGGCAGACGAGCTGAGGGTGTAGATTAATGAGTGGGGATGAGATATTGTTGTTATCACAGAGACATGGTTGAGGGTGTGACAGGATTGACAGCACGATGTTCTGGGCTATCGCACTGTGAGATGAGACATGTAGGGGTAGGGGGAATGTCAAAGAGGAGGGGGTGTTGCAACATTGATGAAGGAGTTAATCACTGACATAAGATGGATGATATCTTAGAATGTTCCTCAAATGAGGTCACATGGTACAATGTAAAAACAAACCCCCATCACGACACTCTGTCTCTTACCATCAAGCAAATTTTGTATCCCACTGGCCTTCTCTCCCTGAATCCCATGCCGCCTACCTTCACTAATTAGTCCACCATGTGGAACTTTGACAACAGCTTTACACAAGTTCATGTAAACAATATCTCCCTCTCTGCCCTCACTTGTCTTTTGGTTACATTTTCAAAAAGCTCAGTCAAGTTTGTGACACATGATTTCCCCTGCACAAAGCCACTTTTATGTTTTTCCAGACCTCCTACACTTCCTCTTCAGTAAAGTGAATTCCTTCAAGACATTAATATTTATTTGCCTGAGTTCCCTTGCGTCAATTTCTTTCTCCACAGTAAAAACTGATGCAAAATATTTGTTGAGGCTATCTCCCCCTCTCCACTGGTTCTACACATAGATGACCTCATTGATCTTGAAGAGGCCCTATTCCCTCCCTGGATGCTCTCTGGCTTCTAATGACTTTGTAGAATATCTTTGGCTTATCCTCAGCCTTATCTGCTGAGGTTATCTGATGTCCACTTTTTACCCTCCTGATATCCCTCATAAGAATGCCCCTACAGCCCTTATACTCTTCAAGAGATTCACTTGATCCCAGTTGTCTACACCTAATACATGACTCTTTTGTACCAAATCCAATGTGGCCTCACCTCTTGTATCTTTGTCCGCACATCTCCGACCCCTTCCCATCACACTTTGATTATCATTCACCTCTTCACTACCCTGCATTATCTGCTCTCTCTTTTTTTTTTGATTGGTTGACAGGAAAACTAATAAAATATGGATAATTATGAGTGCTCAAATAGGATAGGCAAGAAGGTCCTTTCTTCATTCATACTGTGGTCAGTAAACAGGAAAGATAGATTTAAGGTCGGAGTTAGAGGTGGGAGGCGACTTAACAGATTCTTCCTCATGTAGAGGTTAATAAGAGTCTGGAACACACTGCCTGAAAGGGCGGTTGAGTTATAAACGCAGGTAACATTTGTATTTCAATGTTCATTTGCATTTCTATTTACCTCTTCAGTAGCCTGCACCTCTGTTCAGTCATTTCTATTTTTCCGAATCCCTGCAGTGTGAAAACAGGAGATTTGACCCAACAAATCCACATTGACCCTCTGAACAGCATCCCTTTTTGATTTTCAAAATTCCCTCCAACTGACTCCCACCTCCCACCGCGATCTCCACCTCACTAATTCCATTAAAGCCCTCAATTAGTTGGTTAAGAAGGCTTTTAGATGGAGAGCAG
>NW_025200548.1:4128-6608 GCF_004010195.1 Chiloscyllium plagiosum | reverse complement strand
AGTTTTAAAGCAGAGATAGTAATCAACTGACCAATTTGAATTTCTAGTCAAGTGAAGGCATGGTGTACTTATTAAGTTGTTCTATCTTTTGTTTGAGACACAATATCGGAGTCTGCAATTTATTATGTGCAAAGTCTGCGATTGTTTATTTTTAAAATGTGGTTAGTAAATATTGAAATCGCTTTTGGTGATGTTCGATGGGCTTATATGACAAGGAACAAGTCAGACCATACAGAATCACTGTACAATCGTTGGCCCAAATGAGATCCATTGCTGAAACTATCCATCAGAGAACATGGAACATTATAACACAGTACAGTCCCTTTGGCCCTGGAAGTTGTGTCAACGTGGGAAACCAATCTGAGCGCCAAATCCCGACGTGTTCCCACCACATTGGGCAGTCTTCCTGCTCAAATACTCATCTAAAGCTACTTTGAATTTTGAATCCCTGCGATACTATTAAGGATATTATCGAAGGACTATTCTCGCTGAAGAGGTGAGGAGCTGGATTCTTTGGAATTCAGCAGAATGTGAGGGTAGAGGATATATCAGCCAAGGTGGGAGGAACAGGGAAATAGTAACAGAAAGTTTTCTTTCCCCTCTTGGATGAATCTAGGACCACATTGAAATAGTCTGAGAACAAGGAGTTATTTAAGGACTATTCTCGCTGAAGAGGTGAGGAGCTGGATTCTTTGGAATTCAGCAGAATGTGAGGGTAAAGGATATATCAGCCAAGGTGGGAGGAACAGGGAAATAGGAACAGAAAGTTTTCTTTCCCCTCTCGGATGAATCTAGGACCACATTGAAATAGTCTGAGAACAAGGAGTCACACATTGAGAAGCAATTGCTTCTCTCAAAGAGAAATATATCAATGGAATTCTTCACTGCAGAGAGTTATCAAAATTGGCCAAACAACAATATTCAAGAATGTGCAGTATAGACGTTTATTCAGGAATGCAATCAAGGATTACGGGGAAAAGGGAATTAAGGGGAGATGTGATGAGCAAGTCAGCCACAATCCAATGAATGGCAGATCGCAGTCGATGACCGAAATAGACGACTGTGGCTCTTTCATCTTCTGGTCTTCTTGAGAGAATTGGAACACTCTTTTTGAAACGGTGGTGGTAACGAAGAATATACAGAGAATCCTGCATATCAAGATAGTTTTGAATTACCAGGGTGGACGGAAATACAGCTTTGAGATTTCAGTCAGGTCAGTCGTGAGTTTATTGAAATATAGGGCAAACCCGAGAGGCTGATCGCAATCTTCCTGCACACGGATTGAATGGTTTATCCAATCAAAGAGAGGCAGCGCCAGAGTGAATGTATCGCTTTTTCTAGTCCCTCTCTGAAGAACGAATGTGGTAACGTTCCAAAAAGTATGCAATACACGTTTAAGCAGATGAAAACATGGAGTGAAACGCTACAGCAGACACCTCCCCGACGCTCCACCATGCATTGGTCCTGCCAAATTATACTATGACGTCTACACATCCCCATTTTTCACGTTCATTCCACTTGTAAATTATGACACCTAACAACATATCAATGCATATAACGACATAAAAAAAACAGAAGCACATTAAAAGTAGGAGTACGATAGGCCATCTGGTCCGCCAACCTGTTGCACCCTTCAACAAGATCATGTCTGATCTTTTTATGGACTCAGATTCACTTGCTCAGTCTCTCACGATAACTCCTAATTCCTTATCTGATCAAAAATCCAAATTTGCCCTCAAAACATTCAAGGAGGTTGCCTCAGTTCTTTCAGTTGGCAGGGAAATCCACAAATTCACTGCCATTTTGCTGAAGAAGTTCCATATCTGCTGTTCTGCTCCCTTTATTCTAAGGTTATTGTCCCGACATCTGCTTCTCTCTTATTTATTCCTCCATAATTTTGTCTCAGGGCATTTTCAAAGGTGTGAGTTTTCCCGCTTTATTTAGCGTCCCAGGCAGCAACTTCCAGAACCCCACAATATTAGGCATGCAAATATATTCCTCCCTCGAAGTCTCATGCCTAGCAATTGAAAGTTATGTCTCCTTCTTACTAGCGCTTTGAAATCAGCTGTTTTCCATTCAACTTGCCCATGGTCCTGATAATCTTGGCGATCTTTACCAGGTTTCCTTCCCAAGAATTTCTCTGCTCTACGATATTATCCAAACTTATGTTTTCACTTTATGTTACTGGAATTCACCATCCCACTCAAAAAGCTGAACACTATTCAGAAAGAAGAAACCCACTTTACTGGCATCACACCCAGAGACATTCCCCTCTCCACAGGTAATTCTCAGCCACAACAGCGCAGACCATTCCGTTCAGAAATTCATCAAAATGACATTGAACGCAATTTGCATGCCCCAATGGCTTCCAACATCGTGTAGGATAAGTCTAATGGGTGCAAATAAAGTACCTCTGTAAGTGATCCTTCAAGCCACTTTTCTTTACTACCTGACGTCTTTAGCTCTTCGGTGTCACTAAC
>NW_025200548.1:0-3349 GCF_004010195.1 Chiloscyllium plagiosum | reverse complement strand
TTTTATGGAAGTTCGATATTGGTGTACAACCGGCAAGATGGTCAGGCTATTTTATTCATTCGAGTGATTTGGGAGTCGCTGGTGTCACAGCATTTAATGCCGGTTACGAGTTGCCATTAGATAGTGGTGGTAACAGATTCAGTCCGTGTGGTGCAGGGAAAGCGGTAGCACTGGCTGCGAGCAAGTTCCAGAATTTTGACCGAGCGACACTGAAAGCGCAGGAATATAATTCTATGTAAGAACGATGAATGAATAGGAGGGGAACTTTTAGGGGTCAATGTTCTCAAGCAAATGTTGTCTTGTCTTTCTCGAGGATAGTCGTCTTGACTTTGGATCTGAATGTCAAAACAGTTTTTAAAAGTATCTGCAATGCATCATGAATATGGTATCCATTGTTCGCATAAACATGGGTAATATTGAGCTTCTTGTGCTCTGTTGAATCTGCACTCATTCAGGCAAGTGGGGATGATTCTACCAAACTTGTGACTTGTCAGTGTGGAACGACATTGAGGAATCAGGAGGTATGCAATTATCTAAACGTCTGAACTGCTCTTGGAGCGATTGTACTTGTCTGAATAGACAACTTCAGTTTCCATTCAATGTTATCCCTCACTATGTTCATTTTGGAGAGAGGGCATTCATGGATAACCAGGCAAACATCATTTCTGGATTGCTTCTAAAACAGCTATAGAGGCAGAAATTACATGCAGAATGTCTCATGTTTTTATTAGTATTATCAGTGCCTTGGATGGAAATGTGCATCAGAGCACTGAAATACCTCAGAACCTTTTAGAGTTTCAGAGGAATTACAAATCACGTTTGTCGAATGCTGGGAAGTACTCTCGAGAAATGTTTGAAACATTTACACTTGCAGTTTTTTTTTCTCTGAAGCGCAGGGAATTTGTACCGATGGACACTCGATGGACGACGGAGGTTTGAGGAAATTGGCAATACGTAATTACCCATATAATGGAGAACCACCGTGCTAACAGAACATGAGGTAAGTGTGAATTAAAGCTACTGAGAGCGCTGTGAACATTACTACAATGGGGTAGAAATGATCAAGAAACAGAAAGAGAAGTGAGTGATGTAACTGTGGAGAGATGAGAAGTTGTGAGACGGACTGATCCGATGTGTCACAAATATGAAGAAGATCATGGAAATAGCGAATTCTGTGTTGCTCATTTTTAGTTTGTGAAATATTCAGCTGCCTTTTTTGAATGCAGGCCTGAGTTTGCGACTTGAATTTCAGTCGTTGACTGGTCATTGAGGGAAGGTCATCATTACGAGGTTTCAAAATGGAACGGGGAGTATTTGAAGAGCCATTTGCATTAGAAATTGACACAGTTTCCAATTCAGTTTTATTATTTCATGTGATCAGTGTCGGCCATTCATGAGGGAGTCTGTAATTCTTCCAATTCAGTCCACACGCTAACTATTTTCCAGTGTCAGAGAATTAGTTCAGCTGTCGTCATCTGTTTGTTCTCACTTTTCAAGAAGGAAAAAAACATCAATTTGGAATATTGTGCAATAGAAATATCCCCGTGGAGATACCGATGAGCATAAAATTAAGATCCTGCTGATCGTTCACAATAGATTCAAACTGATGGGGATTGCCTGCAGAAGTTAGTGACACATTACTGCCCACTGAAAATGCGCGATCTGGTTCGAACAGTGAGAAAAATATTCTACCTGGTGCTTGGCGTCATTGGCTTTCCTGGTGAGTGAAGATAATCACTGACTTTGATTAAATCCCTGCCTGACCTAGATTCTGCGGTTACCCAGTGAGCAAGAATGTTACTTCAACAGCACGTCAGCTCAAATATTCCGGACATACTTCAGCAGTTTCATTCTGCTGCTGTCACTGTTTCAATCTCTCCTCACGATGTTATTGCAACAGTGATGGACTATTCCATGAGTAGAACAAAGTCTCTGACGAATATTATGTGAAGGACTGTAATCATTTGTACAGTGATTGAATAGAACGAAATTGGGATATTATGTTTCAATCGTTATGGTTCAGAAACTCGTCTTAAAAAGAAATTTATTTTTAAAAAAGATGGATTTCCAAGAAAACTCATGGACTGAAGAAAAGCAACATGCAATTCCACTGAACACATTATAGCTGAGGCAATGGCTGTCTGAACACATGAACACTCCTTGCCAGTTCTGGCTTGCTCAGGAAGAATGTTCACCCTCTCTTAACAGTTTCTTTCTTTAATGCTCATTCCCCACAACATCAATAGTGCGACAGCCTCGGAGCAAATGGCACCTGCCTTTGAGTTGCATCTAGTATGTATTTGATACCATCTGCTCCTGCAGAAAGTAGTGTTGCAAATTCTTTCGAAGGAAGAAGCTGGGGTTTCAGGAACATTTCTCTTTTTATCAAGCATGTTGCAAGTTTGGTCTTTGGCATTGCTTGAACTGAAATTGGTCTGAAAGAATTTGGTAGTTTCTAATCTGCCTATGCATTTGTTCCACATATAAAATCTTACTGGCCCATTTTCTTCTTCTAAAAACCCTTCTTCATGCTCACGTCCCATATGTACAAAAGTGCAGGTTTGAATTTCACTGCTGTGTCAATTCAAATTATTCATCCTCTTCCCAAATACTTTGACTTGCTTGTGTTGATGAAGTCCAACCTTTACCACTTAGTTTCCATGATGGAGAATGGTCGTCTGTACTGATCATTTTTGTTTTCCCTTCTCCCTCTCTTACAGTCAATTTAGCGATGGTTGGAATCCTACTTCGGGGTAAGTGTGGACTCTCATCCTGCAGCAGGCGTTATCTGCTGGCCATGGCAGTAGTGGATCTGTTGGTCGTTATCATTGAGATCATACTCAAAAGAATCAAACATGATTTTTTCCCACCATCATTCTTGGACATTACCCCTGTCTGTTGTGTTCACGCTGTTCTGCGCCGTCTACTCATAGACTGTTCTGTCTGGTTCACCATCGCTTTCACCTTTGATCGATATGTCACCATTTGTTGTGAGAAACTGAAAATTAAATACTGCACTCAAAAAACTGCAACTGTCGTTCTCACAACAATCGGCTGTCTGTTTTTTCTAAAAAATATTCGTGTCTACTTCAGGTTTGAACCTAAAAGGATCATTGGCAATGTACCATGGTACTGTTCGAATTCAGATGCAGACTATTATGACCCTGTGTGGAGAGGATTTAACAACTTTGAGAAGATTCTAACACCAATATTCCCTTTCTTTTTAATTCTGTTCCTCAACGCTCTGACAGTCAAACACATTTTAGTGGCCAGTCGAGTCCGGAAAGTTCTGAAGGGCCAGAGCAATGGAGAAAAATCTAGTGACCCAGAGATGGAGAGTAGAAGGCAG
>NW_025200547.1:0-6607 GCF_004010195.1 Chiloscyllium plagiosum | reverse complement strand
TATCACCCTCACCTTAACCGCCTTCCAACTATCGGATTCCCAACGCTCCTCCCCCAAGTCCATCCTCCCTACCTTTTATCTTAGCCTGCTTGGCACAACCTCCTCATTCCTGAAGAAGGGCTTATGCCTGAAACGTCGATTCTCCTGCTCCTTGGATGCTGCCTGATCTGCTGCGCCTTTCCAGCAATACATTTTTCAGCTCTGATCTCCAGCATCTGCAGTCCACACTTTCCGAGAACAATCCCAAGCAAAATGAGTACCAACTCATCCATCACTTCCTCTGGAAGCTTATTCCAGATAGAATTCGTGTTTAAAGAAAACCTTTTGCTGTCTTTTCAAAATCTTTCACCTCTCACCTTAAAAATATGCCTCCTAAAGTTTGAGATCCCCCACGTGAGAGAAAAGATATCTGATATTGACCTTATTTATATTCCTCATTAATTTATCAACCCCAATCAGGTCACCTCTCAAACTCGTATGCTCAAGTGAAACCTGTCTCAGCCAACCAGCGTCTAGTTACAACTCAAATCCTCCATTCTCAGTAACATTCTAGCGAATCTCTTCGGAACCCTCTCCTGTTTGATAATATCTTTCCTGGAACACGATGACAGGAGCTGGACGTAGAACCCCTGATGTTGCCTCAACAAAATGCTGCACATCCTTAACAAGGCATCCCAACTCTCATATTCAAAGATCTGAATAATGAAGGCAAATATGCTAAATCGCCTCTTTACACGGTGTCCATACGCAATGCAAATTTGAAAGGATTATATATCTGAACCCTTGGTGTACCTGTTTGAAAACATTGCCCAATGCACTACGTTTGATAGTATAAGTCCTGTCTTGGCTTGTTTTTACGAAACGTAATGCCATTTATTTGTTCAAGTTAACCTCTCTTTGCCACTATTCAGCCCATTGATCCAATTTATTAAGACATCTTTGTAATCTTAGAAAACATTATTCACTATCCACTCTACCAACAATCTTTGTGTAATGACGCAAACCTGCTAAACATGCTTTATATGTTGTCACATAAGTAAGCTATACATCGAAATACTACCCCCAAAAATGTCTTTGTTCCCACCTCTCCGATCATTGACTTCAAACAGAAAGCAGGTGAACACAGGAAATGCACATGAATGGAGCTGAGATCGAGAAGGTTGAAACCATCACTTCCCTGGAGTGATAGTAACGGTCCTGGACTTCCTACATTGGATGCGATGTTCAAGAAAGCACAACAGTGCCTCTTCTTCCTCTGGCTTAGATATTTCGGCATGCCTATAAGGAGCCTCATGACCTTCTATAGACGCATCATTGAAAGCAAACCAAATGGCAACTGCTGGTGCCAGGACAGTAAAAAACATCACAAGGTTATGTGCACAGCCCAGACCATCATGAAAACTAACTTTCCACCTATAGACTCATTTTACACTTCCCGTTGCCGCAGAATGGCTACTAACATCAGCAAAGTCAATTCCATCCCGATAGTGCTGCCCCGCAACCTCTTCCGTCAGGCACAAGATAGAGAATTTTAAACAAACGCACCAAAGCTTCAAAAACGGGTTCGTCGTTGTTATATTTGGATGACGAATGGACTCGATAATCACAAATAATGTTGACCTTGATAATGTTCATTTTGCGTCATACACATCCTTTACAGTGTAATCTGTGTGACTCGCTCTGTCTAAACAGTCTACCATCTGTATATTCTTGTTTATTATGATCTGTCTGTACTCCTTGCAACCAACGTTTTTCACTGTACTTGGGTAACTATGAGAATAAATCAGATCAAAGCAATCATTCGTATGAATGACAATAAAAAAAAGTGGACACAGCACTGAAAGATGTGAGTAACCATTGGTCACAGGTCTCCAGTCCAACAAACCACCCTCTTCAAGCACTCTCTGTATACTGTTGTTAAGACAATTTTGGATCCAATTGGCAAACTGATTACTGAATCCCATGTGATCTCAGTTTACTAATTAGTTTACCATCTGGAACCTTGTATAAGGCTTTACCAAATTCTATTGCTATGCTCTCGTCAATCCCTTTCGCTCCTTCCTCAAAAAGCTCAGTCAAGTTTGTGAAATACGACTTTCCTCACAGAAACCCATGCTGACTATCCCGAATTATCCTATGCTTGTCCAAATGCATATGAATACTATCTTTCAGAATCACTTCCAGCAACTTACTTATCACCGACGTCAAACTCACAGGATTATTATTCCGAGAATTCTGCTAACATTTCTTCTTTAACAAAGGCACATTTACCAATCTTCAGTCACCTGGCACTTCATTCATAGTTATAGGTGACACTAACATTTCTGCCAGGGGCCCGGCAATTTCCTCCCTGACCTCCCACAAGCTCTTGGAATATACGAGAATAAGTCTGGGAGATATATCTACCTTCCTTTTTCTGATATATTCAGCACTTCCTCTTCTGTAATTTTCTTTTCAAATAATCAATATTTATTTTCATGATGTTTTTAGCCTCCATTTATTTTTCCATAGCAAAAACCGATACAAAATATTAATTTAATACCTCTCCCATCTCCTCCGTCTCAGTTCAAAAATGACATCTTTGATCATTGAGCGAGGAATGTACCTGTGGCATTTTTCACTGTGTGGGGGAACCTGCTGTGCACCAGTGGAAGTGTAAAATGGGTGTTGAATACCATAGAACTCATCCAAACTGACCAGAAATTCAGAAATAATCTAGTCCATTTGTATGTAAGCCAAATCTCCCTAAACCCTTATTATTCATTGACACATCCAGATGACTAATAATTGTTGTAACTGAACCAGTCCCCACCACTTCCTCAACCTTCTGCGTGAAGAAAAACTGCCTCCTACGTCCCTTTAAAACCTTTTCCCGCTCAGCTTAAACTTAAGCCCTGTTGTTTTCGACCCGACCCCCCACCCTGGGGAAAAATGCTTTGGTTATTACCGTTATCCATGCCATTCGTGATTTTACAGTCTTCTGTCAGGTCCACCCTCAGTCTCCGATGCTCTGAGGAAAATAGATCCAGCCTTGTCATCAGCCTTTCAAAATTAGCAACATTTTCTTAAAGCAGGAAGACGAAAGTAAACGCAGTGTACCAAAACTGGCCGAACCAATGATCTTTAAGTCACAATATAACATCCCAACTCCAGTCCTCAATGTACTGACCAATAAAGACAAGTACAGCAAATGCCTTCTTCAGTACTGTTTTTATCCGTGAACTTCAAGTACCTATGAACCTGTACCACAATGTCTCTTTGCTCGGCAACAGTCTCCAGGTCCTGACCATTAAGTGTAGAAGTACTGTTCTGATTTGCTTTGGCAAAATTCAACACCTTCCACGTACCTGAATTAAACTGCACATGCCATTCCTCACCTTATCGGCCATTTGAACAATGTCCGTCTGTAGTAACGTTCTTCACTGTACACTATATTATATTTTTTCGTCTGAAAAATTACTAACTGTTACCCAGTATTTACATTTAAAGCATAGACTCATCGAGTCTTAGAAACCTCCAGCATGAAAACGAGCCCTTTAGCTCAACTTGGACAGTTCCCCCAGTTTTTTTGGGGAACCACTTTCATTTGTCTGGATTTGGTTGAGATTTCTTCTATCCACAAAGCTGTCTAAATGTTTCTTAAATGACGAAGTTGCATTTACTTAAGCACCACCTGAAATACCCATAAGGACTCTTTTGTATCTCTCCCTCTCACCTTAAATCTATGCACTCTCATTTTAGACTCCCCTTCCATGTGGAAAATCTATTGGATATCTACCTTATCTATGCCTCTCATGATTTTTCAGACCTCTGGAAGGTCATCCCTCAGACTCTTACGTGCCAGGGAAAGGAGTCACAACCGATGCAATCTTTCCTCATAATTCACCCCTTCCAGTACAGCTAACATCCTAGCTATTGTTTCGTGCACACTTTCCAGTTTGATAATTTCCTCCACAGCAAGGCGACCAGAAGAGCATGCAGTATTCCAAATGTGGCCTCACCATCGTCTTGTACTCCTGCATCAAGTCGTCCCGATTTCAATACGCAGTGCTCTGACTGATGAAAGCAAGAATATTGAAGCCTTTTTCACCACACTGTCTTCCCGTTACACCACGTCCAAAGAGCTGAGAATCTGTCTATGACACTCCACAGGACTTCACCATTCACTGTGTAATCCTGCCCTGCTTTGACCCATCAAAATGCAGCAGCTTGTATTTATATAAATGACCTCCTTCCGCCATTCCTGAGACCACTGGCCCAACTGATCAAGTTCTCGCTGCATTCGCAGATAACCTTCTTCACTGACCTTTGCTTCATCAATCTTGATTTCATTGGAAGACTTATCATACACATCTCCGAAATACTTGTCCAAATCGTTTACGTAAATGACGAATAACAGTGGACCCAGCACCGAACCCTATCACAGACCACTCAGTCACAGGATTCCAGTCTGTAAAACAACTATCTATCAGCACCTTCTGTCCTCTATCGTCCTGCAAATTTTGTTTCCACTTGGCTAGTTCTCCCTGGATCCCGTGAAATTTAACATTACGTATCAGCCTAAGACATGATACATTGGCTGAAGGCCATTTGGACAATAACTACCAAATTGTCATAATCTAACTTTATTGCTCAATCCTAAAAAAATTCAAACAAATTCGTAAGACATAATTTCCCACGCACAAAGCAATGTTGACAATTCCAACGAAGTCCCTGCCTATCTCTCAGAATCCCCTCTAACAACTCACACATCACAATCGTTAAACTCCCTGGCCTTGTCATTTGTCGGCATTGCCTACAGCCTTTCTTAAATGATGTTACAGTATTCGTCACTCTCCAATTTTCAGGAATTTCATGCCTAGTTGCTGATTATACAAATACATCTGCAAAGGGCCCTGCAATTTCCTCCCTGGTCTCCCACAAAGTCCTGGACTACACTTTATGTCATCCCGGGGATTTAGCGACCTTAAAACCATAAGGCCATGCAGAAAAGAAGTCATTCAGCATAAGTAGACTGCTCTGTCATTAAGTCATGGTTGATAAGTTTATCAACCACATTGTCCTGTTTGCCCAGAGGAGAGAGGGAGGAGCGAACGACTTCCGGGAAGGTGAGTTTAACGGTTTAAAAACCTTAGATCAGTTGTCTGGGCCTCCAATTGCCGAGAGGTGTGAGGAACGAGCGAAGGACTGGGAAGTTGAGCCTAACAGTTTAAAAACATTAGGTCAGTCATCAGGGCCTCCATTTGCGGAGAGATGCGAGGGAGGAACGAAGGACTTCTGCGGAGTTTTTAAGTGGGTGGGATCCAGGACAGTTGCATGTTCCTCCTGCAGAACGTGGCAGGTGAGAGACACTTCACATGTCTCTGGCGACTACATCTGCAGAAAGTGCACCCAACTCCAGCTCCTCGAAAACCGAGTTAGGATACTAGAGCTGGAGCTGGATGAACTGGGATCATCCGGGAGGCTGAGGGGGAAATTGAGAGAGTGTACAAGGAGGTGGTCACTCCCTAGATACAGGATAAGAACAGCAGGGTTACTGTCGGGGGAGGAAAAGGGAACCAATGGTCAGAGCACGGATCCCCTGTGGCCGTTCCCCTCAACAATAAGTATACCGTTTTGGACACTGCTGGTGGGGGCAGCCTACCAGGCGAAAGCCATAATTGTCAGGTCTCTGGCACTGTGGAAAGAAGGGAAGTGTGGGGGTGGGGTGGGGAATAGAAAAACACTAATGTTAGGGGACTCAATATTTAGATGGATTGACAGGAGATTTTGTGGTCAGTAACGGGACTCCCCGAAGGTATGTTGCCTCCCTCGTGTCAGGGTCCAGGATGTCGCTGATCGGGCTTACAAGATTCTGAAGGGATTCTGAAGGGATTCTGAAAACGTGGTATATATTGGCACCAATAATACAGGCAGGAAAAGGATTGAGGATCTGAAAAGTGACTATAGAGAGTTAGGTTGGAAGCTGAAGAACAGAACGAGTAGAGATGGGATCTCATGTTTGCTGCTGGTGCCACGAGATAGTGAGATGAGGAACGGTCAGCGAATGGAGCTTAACACGTGGCTGCGAGGCTGGTGCAGGAGGCTGGTCAGATACCTAGACCATTAGGATACCTTCTGGAGAAGGTGGGACGTGTAAATGAAGGACGGGTTGCATCTGAACTGGAGGGGTACAAATGTCCTCTGTGGAAGATTTGCTCGTGCGATTAGGGAGGGTTTAAACTAGTTTGGCACGGGGGTGGGAATCGGATTCACATGTCTGAGAGGGGGTCAGTTGTAGAAAGGACAACACAGTGACAGAATATATTGAATCTGTCGGGAAGATTTCTCACTCGATGAAACAAAGGGATCTGCTTTAAGTGTGTCTGCTTTAATGCCAGGAGTGTGTGGAATAAGAGTGACGAACTTAGAACATGGATCAGTACTTGGGGCTACGATTTTGTGGCCATAACAGAGAAATGGGTTTTACTGGGGTAGAGATGGTTGCTTGATGTTCCAGGGTTTAGAACGTTTAAAAAGAACAAGGAAGTTGGAAAAACAGGAGGGGGGTGTAGCATTGCTAATCAGAGAGTGCATTACAGCTACAGGAACGAAGATGGTTGCGAAG
>NW_025200546.1:3358-6607 GCF_004010195.1 Chiloscyllium plagiosum | reverse complement strand
TGCTCCCAGGTCACGCGAGTCCCTGTTCCTGGTGTAGAAACTGCTCCCAGGGTCGACTCGTCCCTGTTCCTGGTGTAGACACTGCTCCCAGGGCAGGCTAGTCCTTGTTCCTGGAGTAGACACTGCTCCCAGGGCAGGCTCGATCCTGTTCCTCGTGTAGACACTGCCCCCAGGGCAGGCTAGACCCTGTTCCTGGTGTAGACACTGCTCCCAGGGCTGGCTAGACCCTGTTCCTGGTGTAGACACTGCTCCCAGGGCAGACTAATCCCTGTTCCTGGTGTAGACACTGCTCCCAGGGCAGGCTAGTCCCTGTTCCTGGTGTTGACTCTGCTCCCAGGGCAGGCTAGATCCTGTTCCTTGTGTAGACACTGCTCCCAGGTCACGATAGTTCATGTTCCTGGTGTAAACACAGTTCCCAGGGCAGGCTAGACCCTGTTCCTGGAGTTGACACTGCTCCCAGGACAGGATAGACCCTGTTACTGGTGTTGACACTGCTCCCAGGGCTGGCTAGACCCTGTTCCTGGTGTAGACACTGCTCCCAGGGTAGACTAGTCGCTGTTCCTGGTGTAGACACTGCTCCCAGGTCACGCTAGTCCCTGTTCCTGGTGTAAACACTGTTACCAGGGCAGGCTAGACCCTGTTCCTGGTGTAGACACTGCTCCCAGGGCAGGCTAGTCCTTGTTCCTGGTGTAGACACTGCTCCAGGGCAGACTGGACCCTATTCCTGGAGTAGACACTGCTCCCAGGTCAGATAGTCCCTGTTCCTGGTGTAGACATTGCTCCCAGGGCAGGCTAGTCCCTGTTCCTGGAGTAGTCAATGGTCCCAGGGCAGGCTAGACCCTCTTCCTGGTGTAGACACTGCTCCAGGGCAGACTAATCCCTGTTCCTGGTGTAGACACTGCTCCCAGGGCAGGCTAGTCCCTGTTCCTGGTGTTGACTCTGTTCCCAGGGAAGGCCATACCCTGTTCCTGGTGTAGACACTGCTCCCAGGTCATGCTAGTCCCTGTTCCTGGTGTAAATACTGTTCCCAGGGCAGGCTAGACCCTGTTCCTGGAGTTAACACTGCTCCCAGGACAGGCTAGACCCTGTTCCTGGTGTAGTCACTGCTCCCAGGGCAGGCTGGACCCTGTTCCTGGTGTAAACACTGCTCCCAGGGTCGACTAGTCGCTGTTCCTGGTGTAGACACTGCTCCCAGGTCACGCTAGTCCCGGTTCCTTGTGTAAACACTGTTCCCAGGGCAGGCTAGACCCTGTTCCTGGTGTAGACATTGCTCCCAGGGCAGACTAGCCACTGTTCCTGGAGTAGACACTGCTCCCAGGGCAGGCTAGACCCTCTTCCTGGTGTAGACACTGCTTCCAGGGCAGACTCATCCCTGTTCCTGGTGTAGACACTGCTCCCAGGGCAGGCTAGTCCCTGTTCCTGGTGTTGACACAAATGTTAAGGATGTTAAGAAGTACAATTCCCCAATTTACCTGTTATTTAGTCAAAGGTTCATAGAAAGCATGGACCAGCATTCAGTACTTAAGAATTGCTGTTCATGACAAATAAATACATTCTAGCTACAGGTAAACAATTATGAACAGTCAACACTCTACTAATTAGAACTCTAACACATGTATTAAACTCCTCCTCTACCCACATAAAAAAGGCACTGACAGTTAAAAAAAGCCTGGTTGTTGGGGGCCAAAGGTTAGATAATGAAATTGGCTCCGTGGTCCCTGTTCTCAGGATTTGCTAAGCCAATTCTAGGACTGATCGATTTTCATTCTCCAGGTGATTTCACTTGTTCACAAGAGGTACAGGGTGACTGGTTCTTATAAAGGTATCTGATTTCTTAACTAAAAGTCATAGTTCACAGAAACTGTACAAGGAAACATGAACAGGCTAACTTCCCAATCAAAGTGGCTTGTCCTGCAGAGAACAGAGACAGCTCTGAGCATGCAGATATCTACACAAAAGTTTTCTGATTCAGAATGTGGATGTATCTTCTAGAGAAAGTGCAAAACTTGACCGATGCTTGGGAAATAAGGTAGGGCAACTGAGGTGTCAGTGGGGAAGCACTTTGGGGTCAGCGACTGTAATTCTAATAGTTTTAAAATGGTGATGGAAAAGGATAGACAAGATCTGAAAGTTGTAGTTCTAAATTGGAAAACGGCCAATTTTGATGGTATTAAGCAAGAACTTTCAAAAGTTGACTGGGAGTGGATGTTTGCAGGTAAAGGGACGGCTGGAAAATGGGATGTCTTCAAAAATGAGACAACGAGAGTCCAGAGACAGTATATTCCTGTTAGGGTGAAAGGCAAGGCCGGTAGGTGTAGGGAATGCAGGATAACTAGAGAAATTGAGGTTTTGGTCAAGAAAAAGAAGGAAGCATATGTCAGGTATAGACAGCAGAGTTCCAGTGAATCTTCAGAGTATAAAGGCAGTAGGAATATCCTTAAGAGGAAAATCAGGAGGGCAAAAAGGGGACATGAGATAGCTTTGGCAAATTGGGTTAAGGAGAATCCTAAGCGATTTTATAAAATCATTAAAGACAAAAGGGTAACTAGGGAGAGAAGAGGACCCCTCAAAGATCAGCAAGATGGCTTTTGTTTGGAGCCGCAGGAGATGGGATAGATACTAAACAAGTACTTTGCATCAGTGTTCACTGTGGAGAAGGACATGGAAGATACAGAATGTGGGGAAATAGATGGTGACATCTTGAAAAATATTCATATTACAGAGGAGGAGGTGCTGTATGTCTTAAAACGTGTAAAGTTAGATATATCCTCAGGACTTGATTATGTGTACCCCAGAACTCTGTGGGAAGCTAGGGAACTGATTGCTGGGCCAATTTCTGAGCTATTTGGATCATCAATAGTCACAGAGGAGGTGCTAGAAGACTGGAGGTTGGCTAATATGGTACCACTATTTAAAAAAGGTGGTAAGGTAAACCGGTTAGCCTGACATTGGCAGTGGGCAGGTCATTGGAGGGAATCCTGAGTGACTGAATTTACATGTATTTGGAAAGGCAAGGATTGATTAGGGGTAGTCAACATGGCTTTGTGCATGGGAAATCATGTCTCACAAACTTGTTTGAGTTTTTTGAAGAAGTAATGAAAAGACTAATGAAAGCAGAACGGTGGACATGATCTATATGCAGATCAGTAAGGAGTTTGACAAGGTTCCTCATGGGAGACTGGTTAGCAAGGTTAGATCACATGGAATACAGGGAGAACTAGCCATTTGGATACAGAACTGGCTCGAAGG
>NW_025200546.1:0-3285 GCF_004010195.1 Chiloscyllium plagiosum | reverse complement strand
CCCAGGGCAGGCTAATCCCTGTTCCTGCTGTTGACACTGCTCCCAGGGCAGGCTAGACCCTGTTCCTGGTATAGATACTGCTCCCAGGGCAGGCTAGTCCTTGTTCCTGGTGTAGACACTGCTCCCATGGCAGGCTCAACCCTATTCCTCATGTAGACACTGCTCCCAGGACACGCTAGTCCCTGTTCCTGGTGTAAACACTGTTCCCAGGGCAGGCTAGACCCTGTTCCTGGTGTAGAAACTGCTCCCAGGATCGACTAGTCCCTGTTCCTGGTGTAGACACTGCTCCCAGGGCAGGCTAGTCCCTGTTCCTGGAGTAGACACTGCTCCCAGGGCAGGCTCGACCCTATTCCTCGTGTAGACACTGCTCCCAGGACAGGCTAGACCCTGTTCCTGGAGTAGACACTGCTCCCAGGGCAGGCTAGACCCTGTTCCTGCTGTAGACACTGCTCCCAGGGTCAACTAGTCGCTGTTCCTGTTGTAGACACTGCTCCCAGGTCACGCTAGTCCCTGTTCCTGGTGTAGACACTGTTCCCAGGGCAGTTTAGACCCTGTTCCTGGAGTAGACACTGCTCCCAGGTCAGGTAGTCCCTGTTCCTGGTGTAGACATTACTCCCAGGGCAGACTAGTCACTGTTCCTGGAGTAGACACTGCTCCCAGGACAGGCTAGACCCTCTTCCTGGTGTAGACACTGCTCCCAGGGCAGACTCAACCCTGTTCCTGGTGTAGACACTGCTCCCAGGGCAGGCTAGTCCCTGTTCCTGGTGTTGACTCTGCTCCCAGGGTCGACTAGTCGCTGTTCCTGGTGTAGACACTGCTCCCAGGTCACGCTCGTCCCGGTTCCTGGTGTAAACACTGTTCCCAGGGCAGGCTAGACCCTGTTCCTGGTGTAGACACTGCTCCCAGGGCAGGCTTGCCCTTGTTCCTGGTGTAGACACTGCTCCCTGGGCAGACTAGACCCTGTTCCTGGTGTAGACACTGCTCCCAGGGCAGGCTAGACCCTGTTCCTGGAGTAGACACTGCTCCCAGGGTAGACTAGTCCCTGTTCCTGGAGTAGACACTGCTCCCAGGGCAGACTAGTCCCTGTTTCTGGCGTAGACACTGCTCCCAGGGCAGACTAGTCCCTGTTCCTGGTGTAGACACTGCTGCCACTGTAGGCTAGTCCCTGTTCCTGGTGATGAATCTGCTCCCAGGGCAGACTAGACCCTGTTCCTGGTGTAGAAACTGCTCCTAGGGTCGACTAGTCCCTGTTCCTGGTGTAGAAACTGCTCCCAGGGCAGGCTTGACCCTATTCCTCATGTAGACACTGTTCCCAGGGCAGGCTAGACCCTGTTCCTGGTGTAGACACTGCTCCCAGGGTCGACTAGTCCCTGTTCCTGGTGTAGACACTGCTCCCAGGGCAGACTAGACCCTATTCCTGGTGTAGACACTGCACCCAGGGCAGGCTAATCCCTGTTCCTGGTGTAGACACTGTTCCCAGGGCAGGCTAGTCGCTGTGCCTGTTGTAGACACTTCTCCCAGGGCAGGCTCGACCCTGTTCCTGGTGTAGACACTGCTCCCTGGGCAGGCTAGTCCCTGTTCCTGGAGTAGACACTGCTCCCAGGGAAGGCTCAACCCTATTCCTCATGTAGACACTGCTCCCAGGGCAGGCTAGACCCTGTTCCTGGTGTAGAAACTGCTCCCAGGGCAGGCTAGTCCCTGTTCCTGGAGTAGACACTGCTCCCAGGGCAGGCTCGACCCTATTCCTCGTGTCGACACTGCTCCCAGGACATGCTAGACCCTGTTCCTGGTGTAGACACTGCTCCCAGGGCAGGTTAGACCCTCTTCCTGGTGGTGACACTGCTCCCAGGGCAGACTAATCCCTGTTCCTGGTGTAGACACTGCTCCCAGGTCACGCTCGTCCCTGTTCCTGGTGTAAACACTGTTCCCAGGGCAGGCTAAACCCTGTTCTTGGTGTAGACACTGCTCCCAGGGCAGGCTAGTCCTTGTTCCTGGTGTAGACACTGCTCCCAGGGCAGGCTAGTCCCTGTTCCTGGAGTAGACACTGCTCCCAGGGCAGGCTCGACACTATTCCTCGTGTAGACACTGCTCCCAGGACAGGCTGGACCCTGTTCCTGGTGGTGACACTGCTCCCAGGGCAGACTAATCCCTGTTCCTGGTGTAGACACTGCTCCCAGGGCAGGCTAGTCCCTGTTCCTGGTATTGACTCTGCTCCCACGGCAGGTTAGACCCTGTTCCTGGTGTAGACACTGCTCCCAGGTTACACTAGTCCCTGTTCCTGGTGTAAACACTGTTCCCAGGGCAGGCTAGACCCTGTTCCTGGAGTTGACACTGCTCCCAGGACAGGCTAGACCCTGTTCCTGGTGTAGACAGTGCTCCCAGGGCAAGCTAGACCCTGTTCCTGGTGTAGAGACTGCTCCCAGGGTCGACTAGTCGCTGTTCCTGGTGTGGACACTGCTCCCAGGTCACGCTGGTCCCTGTTCCTGGTGTAAACACTGTTCCCAGGGCAGGCTAGACCCTGTTCTTGGTGTAGACACTGCTCCCAGGGCAGGCTCGTCCTTGTTCCTGGTGTAGACACTGCTCCCATGGCAGGCTCAACCCTATTCCTCATGTAGACACTGCTCCCAGGGCAGGCTAGACCCTTTTCCTGGTGTAGAAACTGCTCCCAGGGTCGACTAGTCCCTGTTCCTGGTGTAGACACTGCTCACAGGGCAGGCTAGTCCCTGTTCCTGGAGTAGACACTGCTCCCAGGGCAGGCTCGACCCTATTCCTCGTGTAGACACTGCTCCCAGGATAGGCTAGACCCTGTTCCTGGTGTAGACACTGCTCCCAGGGCAGGCTAGACCCTCTTCCTGGTGTAGACACTGCTCCCAGGGCAGGCTAGACCCTGTTCCTGGTATTGACTCTGCTCCCACGGCAGGTTAGACCCTTTTCCTAGTGTAGACACTGCTCCCAGGTTACGCTAGTCCCTGTTCCTGGTGTAAACACTGTTCCCAGGGCAGGCTAGACCCTGTTCCTGGAGTTGACACTGCTCCCAGGACAGGCTAGACCCTGTTCCTGGTGTAGACAGTGCTCCCAGGGCAGGCTAGACCTGTTCCTGGTGAAGACACTGCTCCCAGGACAGGCTAGACCCTGTTCCTGGTGTAGACAGTGCTCCCAGGGCAGGCTAGACCTGTTCCTGGTGAAGACACTGCTCCCAGGACAGGCTAGACCCTGTTCCTGGTGTAGACACTGCTCCCGGTTCACCCTAGACCCTGTTCCTGGTGTAAACACTGTTCCCAGGGC
>NW_025200545.1:4569-6607 GCF_004010195.1 Chiloscyllium plagiosum | reverse complement strand
AGGATTCACAGTGCAACCAATACAGACCGTGCAATGTATCTGATTCACTAGTTAAAGGCTACAGGTAAAGCTGCTAGTGCGGGAACATAAATCACATTTCTGCAGGGATTTAGACAGTGTAGGGGAAGGAATGGCACAGCATCTGGTACTTCCTGATGTCCAAAGACCCCTCCCACTACCATGCACACCCACAAGCTGTTCAGCCGACCAAGAGCCCCGATAGGTACCATTGGCAGCTGGTTACACATAATACATTATTTTGTACGCAGTCTAGGTTGCTGGTCCATCTATAAATAGTCTTTCAGTTGGACACATTACAGCCTCGTCGACTCAATTCACCAATTTCAGACCATGAATATTCCCTTCCTTTTGCTTTGCCACGTTCCGACCCCAGATCATTCATGAAATGTGTTGCCTTCCTCAAATGCAACCCATTTTCACTGACATGCTATTCCCCGTGACCAAACTTCTAGATTTTGCTCTTTCCTGGTTTACTATGAACACTGGTTTATTTCTGTCTATCCTTTCATTCATCTCACTTTCTCTCGTTCTCTCTCTCCCTGTCTCTCTGTCTCTGTCTTGTTCAGTTCCTGCTACACAGATCAGTTCCTCCTCCCCACACGCTCTCCACAGCAATCCTCAGCTTCTTTCCCCCTCCTAGTAAACATCATAAGTGTCACTTTTCTAAAATGTTTAAACATCTGATAAGGGTCACTGGATCGGAAAGGTTCACTCTGTTTGTCTCTTCACAGATGTTGCCGACCCTGTTCGGTCTCTCTGAGAGGTTCAGACATCGTATTGAATTCAAATCCTCACCTTTCAAAATTAAATTGCAAACGCCTTCAGATTAAATCTCAGTTTGCGCTGCTTGGCCCATTTGCATCTCTGCCTCACGAGTTTCCTCGCACTCTGTTCGATTTTGCATCGTCATGCCTCGGACTGAATCCTTTGACAGTGAAGGGCACCTTTTGTCAGGTTCATATGTCAACTTCATCTGTTTTCGATAATGGCCTCATTCGTTTCTCAAACGTTCTGTCTGGAATACAATGGAGGAAAATTCCACACTTTTCTCTTTAATTTTCAATGTATGACTACTCAGTCCCGACCATTAGAACATAGAAGGTAGAACATCGAACATTGCAGCGCAGTACAGGCCAATTTGGCCCTCGATGTTGCACAGAACTAGGAAACCAAGCTCAAACCCATTGAAACCGAAACTATTCCATTGTCATTGATGTCAGAGTTGTGCTGGAAATGCACAGCAGGACAGACAGTATCCGAGGAGCAGAAAAGTTGACGTTTCAGGCAAAAGCCCTTCACCAGGAATGAGCTTAAAAATCGACATTTCGGGCAAAAGCCTCAGATGCTGCCTGACCAGGTGTGATTTACAAGCACCATTCCAATCTTGACTCTAATCTCCAGCATCTGCAGTATCCACTTCCACCATTATCATATGTTGATCCAATAACCATTTAAATGCACTTACGATGAGTGAGTGCACTTTACTATTGCAGGCAGGCCGTTCCACGTCCTTACTACTCTCTGAGTAAACAATCTACCTCTGACATCTGTTCTGTATTTATCATCCCTCATCGTAAAAGTAGGTACCCTCGTGATAGCCATCACCATGCGAGGAATAGGGCTTTCAATGTCTGCCATATCTAATCATCTTATCATCTTGTATGTCTGTATTAAGTCACCTCTCATCCTTCTCTCGAATGAAAGCAGCCTCAAGTCGCTCAGCCTTTCCTCATCAGACCTTCCCTCCAAACCAGGCAACATCCTGGTAAATCTTCTCTGCCACTATTCCAATGCTTCCATATCCTTCATATATTGTAGCGGCAGGAACTGTACGTAGTACCCCACATGCAGCTGCACCAGAGTTTTGAACGATTGGATGGGATTACCAGCCACAGCATTGCCAACATGTAGATGGTAGAAATTGGAGTCTTCTTACGTATTAGTCGATGTACAGATTTCAACAGCAAGTGCATGAAGGTGAAATTACTTTAAACGTTGTCTAGGCCACAGCTAGGTA
>NW_025200545.1:0-2534 GCF_004010195.1 Chiloscyllium plagiosum | reverse complement strand
AGTTTTCTGAGGCATGACATGCGCCTCACGACGACATGAAATGAGCACTCCTGGTTAAGTGCTCCGGCCTGAAACGTCGATTCTCCTGCTGTTTATCCTTATCCCTCTTCACAGCCTCTATTCACTCTGTATCTGACTGTTCACTACCTTCTCCGTCATCGGATCTGCAGCTCCAGTTCCCATCCCCCCGCCAATCCAGTTGAATACCTTCTGAAGAGTGCTGGCAAATGTACGCGCCGGATATTGGTGTCCATCCAATTCAGATGCAACCAGGCCTTCATGTACAGTCCCCACGTTTACAATAGTCCAAGGAAAAGTGATGATGAGCTTCGTTCTTTGAATGTTGCATTACCTCTGGGAAAGGGGACCAGCAGTGCCATTTGTAATGGGATTCCTGCATTTTGATGCAGCGACACTGAATGAATGGCCACTTTTATTTCAAACTCAATGGTATGTGTGTGACTCATTTGGAACGTACGGGGTTCAGAGTAAATGCGTCTACTACCTTTTTTCATGCATGCAACTGCGATCATCGGTTGGAAAGATGCTGCTGGAGAAAATGGCAGTGTGACATTTACATGGTACACACTGCTGCGACTGTGTGTCAGTCGTGGAGGGAGTGAATGCTGAATGTTTTCTTACCTGCCGTAGATATCATGTTATATAATAACCGTGTTTACTTTCTCAGTTAACGTAATAACGATTGTGATACTTTCCCGGGGAAAGTGTGGACTCGCTGGATGTGTCACTTGCTACCTCGTGACCATGGCAATGGCAGATCTGCTGGCGGTGCTCCTCGACATGATATTGAGGCATATTCCCATTTTTTTTCCAGAACACTTTATTTTCCTGGAGTATCTGGATATGTGTAACATTCACGCTGTGCTGCTTTATGCAGTCACAGACTGCTCTGTCTGGTTCACTGTCGCATTCACCTTCGATCGGTTTGTGGCCATTTGCTACCAAAAGCTGAAACCTAAGTATTGTAGTGAGAAAACAGCAGCTGTGGTTCTAGGAACAGTGACTGTCTTGAGCTGTTTAAAGAACATAATCTGGTATTTTATGTACAACAATAGGTATCGTTTCCTGAATGATCCTGTGTTTTGTGGTCTGAATCTGGATGATACTAATTTGACATTATGGGCTGCAATTGAAATTGTTAACGACATTATCACACCCTGCCTTCCATTTGCAATGATCCTGCAGCACAACGTTTTCACTGTCAGACACATTTTAGTGAGCAGCAATGCCCGCAAAAGACTCTGGGCTCACAGCAATAAAGAGAGTCCCAGAGACACTGAGATGGAGAATCGAAGGAAATCCATTATTTTACTGTTTGCTATTTCTGGCAATTTCATCCTGTTGTGGGCAGTGTTTACAGTGATATCTATACTTGAGCGATTTGATGATCTGCGTGTCCATTCCTATGTACCTGCATATCTTATAGATTTAGGCTTCATCCTCCAACTTCTGAGTTGCTGCACAAACACTGGCATCTACGCCATAACACAAGCTAAGTTTAGAGGACAGTTCAAGAATGTAGTGACATATCCCTTCAGTCTTGCAGCGAAATTAATTAAACATTGCTAGGACTGATAGATTCCAGATTAGAACTCAACAGTGGATCCAATAATGACCAACAAACAATTCCCATGGGTCCTATGATGGGCATCTACTAACTCCCAATGTGCTCACTCACTGATAATCTGGCGCAGTAAGTACAATGATGAGGGTGCTGTTGGGTTAGACAGAGGTAGGGAACTCTGTCATACATTGACGAATCATATGTAGTCATGAGTCAGAAGTCATCAGGGCTGTGTCTACCCAGCGACCGGAGATTAATGAATATTGTGCTGGTCAATGGAGGGATTATAGACTGGAGTTTGGATCAGTCAACTCTTGTAAATTTTGGAAATGTACCGGGAAGGAACTCACTTTAATTACTGACTGTTTAGGTCGGAGGGAGTAAAATGTTCTGAATGTGACACTAGTCTGCAATCTGATGTTTATTTCTTCTAAAATGTGAAGATAGACTTGTGAGGCGTTGCTTCTCCATGATTTATCGCCATTATATATTGTGAACAACGTTTGAGGGAATTCAAATGGGGCCTTTCTTGCTGCACGATCTGCTCTCATTTGAAGCCACAGTGCAATCTGCCCAACTCTCTATCTGTCTACCGACTCTTTTATCAATCCATCTATCTCCCGATTCTTTTATCAATCCATCTTTCTATCTACCGATCTTTCTGTCCGTCCACATATCTATCTCCCTATGTATGTATTCGTCGATATATCCCTCTATCTATTTCCATTTCTGGAAATGTGTGATCCACTAGACTTATGGATGGTCTTTCAGAGGAATCAGTAACGAATCCAAAACATATCCGTCTTAACTGTCCAAAAGACTGAAGCTGCATAGTGTCAGCCAGGCGATGAGATGGGAATATTATTGCTCTGGGCTTGGGTATCAGTCATGCATAGTACTGATAAATAGTTTGAAGGCTTATTTCGATGCTAATGTTCATATCTTTCAA
>NW_025200544.1:3861-6606 GCF_004010195.1 Chiloscyllium plagiosum | reverse complement strand
TATTGTGGCCAAGTAAATGATTTGACGAAGTGGCCAGTGGGGAGTGAAAATGATGTACTGTATATGGGTTTCACTGAGATCCCACATGGGAGACTGATAACAGGGTAAAAACATAAGCAATTCACGATTACGTGGTGTCAGAGAAATTCAGCTCAATGGATCAGAGACCAGATACGATTAAACAAATTGACATCACGGAAAAGACATTGACCAGGCTGACACAGAACTGATTCTCCGCACAGATGGCCAGAATGTTCTCCCCAAGCAGAGGGTGCAGGCAGGTTTCATAGGGGTACAAAACAAAGGTGATGATTGTAAAGCAGTAACAGGACAGTGGTGAAAATTGAAAAGAGAGTACAACAAGAATAAACTGAATGGAGTTTAACAAGTGTCTGGCAGTAACAATTCAATTGTAATTGGCACTGGAGATTCCAGCCATCGCCTTGAATAGGTGAGAATGTCGTCTCAAGGATTCTTAACGGTATTTCCTGTCTGCACGAGTATGTGCAAATGTTCCTTCTCCTGGCAATCAGTTCTGTCCATTGTGTTCCTCCTGGGAGCAAAGTCTTCCGGGGTCTCTCAATCTGCCTCTGTGTTTGTGCGCCATCGTTTTATATGGGAAATGAGCCTGCTCTTAGGGTATTAGGACTGAAGTGATGATCGAGGCTAGGAACTTACTGTGAAGGCTGTTTGAGAAGCCTGGGAGTAGTTTAGAATATCTGGATTCTATATTCGCCTGTTTGGCCAAGACTGAGGCATTGTGGGTGTGTTCTGTGTGTGTTGGCAGGCATGATTTCTATGTTTCACCGACATGCTTCTGTGTTTTTTTATGTGGTTATGCTGTGGGTGGACAGTGTAGCAGATTTTCTCCCACAGTTCTCCCTTTTTTTTGTTACGAGCATGTTGAAAAAGTGCAATGTAGCCCGGACCGGGTATGCTATCAGGTGGTGGTGGTTCGGTGTCAGGCAGGTAGTAGTCAGTATCTGAATCTGGCCAAGCGTTATTTGTGTCAGGGGAGGGGATCACTCTCCTGCTAACTTGTACAAGCTAATTTGTGAGGAGAGAAGGGGTAAAAGTGCTGTATAAAACTGGCAGCAGCACATACAGAGGCCCATGACCAGAATAATGATACCCACAACCACAATACGGGATATTAGTTCCACCAGCAGTTCAGTGCCCCGTGAGCTAAGCCAGGAGATTGGCCAGGTCCACAAGTCCCAGTGGGACTCCGATTCGTTTGGGACCTCAGCAGCCTGTGGAAAGTGGTGTGTCCGGTCCGTTATATTTTCGCTGGGGTCACGGATGTAGATACAGCAGGCTGAGCCAATGAAGGTGCAAGTGCCCCAGTTTTAGCCAGCCAGATGTCGAGGGCCATTCTGTTTTGTAGGGCGACAGTGCGAATGGAGACAGCCTCTGCATTCAGCTGGGCAAGCACTTCAGCCGTGGCATGTTATCTTCTCTCGCGTGGTGGCCAGTTGATATGCCTCTATGTCGAGGTGCAGGCTTTCGTGAGTGGCCCCAAAACGGGGGTGGGGGGCGGGATATATCGTCTCTGGCAGTGAGGGCACGTTTTCTGTGGGGAATAAGCTTCTGGAAGGGAGGCGACTGGGAGTGATAAATGAGTGGTACCATATACCACGTGTCAGCCCATGACAATCCCACCCAGGGTATGCCTTGTGGCCGCAGACAGAATAAGTGTTATTGTATATTCTTAGGTGGTGGGTTTTGGTTCATGTCTGAATATTATTGAAAATGGAATTGTGGGCAGACATGTTGTGGCCAAGTAAATCTAGGACGCTGCATTCTGCTACAGACCAGAATGCTGCAGGTGTCAAGAGCAGTGAGTTAGTGCACCACCTCCACCCAGCCACCCATGCAGATGGCTGGCTTCTCGTTAGGCAGATGTATCCTCTGCGTGACACCCGTGCAGTGGTGTCAGTGATGGTCGAGGTTGGGTGTTCATGCGAGAGGTTCTGGGCTGCGTATGACCATCCTATGAATTTCTCGAGGTAGTAACCTGCAGATTTCCAGGAGTCTGAGCTATTAGCCACATGAATTGCCGGTCAGGTTAGCAGACTGAGCATTGTGTCCCTGTGGACCTGTCCAGTTTCAGCCACAACTCTGCCATCCCTGCGGTGTTAAAACGGACTGCACTGTGGGGAATGCGGCGGTGGGAATGTTCACTTACATGGGCACAGACCCAGCAGTTGGTCTCGTTTACCCTCTGGGCATACATGTGGGTCATGTCAAGGAAAATGTTCACCCCTGGGTCAAGGTGGATTAAGTGCCCTGTTCTGTGTGCCCTGTTACTGATCAGTGGAGAAGTGCAGGACAGGCCAAAAGTGGTGATCCCAATGGCTGCAGGGAGCAGCTGGATCCCTCTGTGGTGTCTGGAGCTGTATCCTGTTCTGCTTGGTTGTCCTTCTGTGGAGGCGGAGCCCTCTTTCACTGGGTCGCATTCTGGTCTCCCTTGGAGCGGGACAGCTGTCACCATCGTGAGACAGACCAAGATTGGTCCTTTCCATCTAGTGTAAAGAAAATCTTTTGGCAGGGACTGTCACGTTACATAGTGCCCACTTTAAACGGGTGAAGTAGTTCCTGCTGTGGTGTGGACTCCGCAGCTTTTTATTTGTTTTGTTTTTGTTTTACCCCCACACTATCGCCTAACGATGGTAGTGCTTATTTTTTCCCCAGTTCTGTGTGTACAAGTTTGAGACACAGTGAAGGACACAAGATGCGCGAATC
>NW_025200544.1:0-3749 GCF_004010195.1 Chiloscyllium plagiosum | reverse complement strand
TAAAACACCAGTGGCCGGCCATCTGGCTAAGCCAGTCCTGTGTCCTGAGTGATTTTGGGGAGGGTGGTTTTGAGGGTGCCGTTCATTCTCTCCACCATTCCTGATGACTGGGGGGTGGTACAGAATGTGGTATCTCCAGCGTATCCCGAGGGTGTAACAGTCAGCAGTAATGAACTTTGCGGTGAAATGGGCCCCATCCCCTGTATGTTTCTAAGCGTCCTGAGATATAAAACTCTTGTAATAACGTCCTACAGGATACATTTTACCACTGCTCTATTGGCATTTTTTTGTTGATGGATAATGACTCGACCCATTTTGAAAACATGTTGACAATAACTAGGACATGTTTGTATTCCTCTTTCTGAGGCATATGGGCAAGGTCAGTTATAAGGTGCGTGAATGGACCCTCAAGAACTGGTACATAATCATGTTTGACAATCGGCTTCCCTGCATTTTACAGTAGACAGATGAGGCACTGTGACAGCAGGGCTTGGGCAGCTGCAGCGAATCCCGCTGCATACCAGGAATGGCTGGCAGCATCTTGCCTGTGTGTCCGATTCCGTGTGCTGCCAGGGCCAGTAAGTGCAGGTGGGCTTTCAGGTAGATGATGCAGCCATCGAGGTGGGTAAGAGCCTGTAAGGATGGTGATTGTACGGCACCAATGTGGGCCCATGCGGTCCTCTCTTCTGGTATGGCGGCTTGCTGAGCTGCTCGGACTGCATTGAGAGTGTCAGGAGACTCTGCAGGTTTCACCACCCTGGGGGTCTGCAGGGCATAACTGACCAGGGGTAGTGCGGATTCCCGGGTGGTTGCATCAGCAGAGGCATTTGCTAAGGTGACGGGGTCGGTGGCAGAGCTGTTGGCATCATATATTATAATAGCGACAGCGGCGGGTAGCAGGACTGCTTCTCGGATGTTGGCAATGTGTGCAGCATGTTTGATTCGTCTCCCTGCTGAGCCGATAAACCCCCCTGTTTCCATATTGTGCCAAAGTCCTGAACGACTCCAAAGGCACATCTGGAGTTTGTGTAGATAGTGGCTGTGCTACCCAGTGCCAGGTTGCAGGCTCTGCTGAGAGCAAAGAGCTTTGCCACCTGTGTGGACGCCCCATCTGGTAATGCAGCTGATTCGAGAGTGGTGAAGGGGGTGCAGATGGCATGTCCTGCTAATGTGTATTGGTCTGATGGCCGGAAAGAAGAGCCGCTGGTGAAAAGAATCTGGTCCGGGTTTTCTCAGACCGGTCAGGACACCTGCTGAACCAGGCGAAAGTGAAGACTGCAGATGCTGGAGATTAGAGTCAAGATGAGAATGGTGCTGAAAACCACAGCAGGTAAGACAGCATCCGAGAAGCAGGAAAATCAACGTTTCTGGCAGGAGCCGTTTGTCAGGAATGCTGAACCAGGTCCAAGAAGTTGTGGTTGTCTGCAGAATCATGTAAGGTAAGCGGAATTAGGGTGGCGGGTATCAAAGCTAGTGCACGGAGTAGGGAAAGGTTAACCTAGATCACCAAGCGACATGATGACCAGTTCTCTGAGTTGCAGTAAAATGTTGGATTGCTGCTGAATTAAGCAGCAGGAAGAGCGACAGTAGGACCAAAACAATACACGGGTGATCTAGCACAATGGGGGTGGCCTTATCCACTGTTACTGTGGCTGCTGCCAACGCGCACAAACATGCCGGCATTCCACTCATAACCGGTGGTAACTAAACAATAGTAAAACGCAACAGGGCGACGGAGATCCCCATGAAGCTGTGTTAAAATGCCAGACGCGAACCCTTCTGACTTGGTTACATAAAGACAGAAGGTCCTGGATTAATCTGGACTCCCAGAGCAGGAGTGGAAATTATTTGTTGCTTCAGTTCAGTGAAAATCTGTTGCATTTTGGATCTTCACTTCATTCTGTCTACGGGAAGCTGCCTCCCATAGAGGTGCATTAATAGCACAATGGGCAGGAATCCAAGGCCTGCATTTCTATACCAGCCCCAGAAACACTCGCAGCTGCCTGTTTGTGGCAGGTAGAGGAAGCTGGGTGATGACAGCCAATTGCTCCATGGACAGTGCTCTGAGGCCATAGGAAAGATATTAGACATTTTGCTGACAGAGATCCATTTTCTTGATAGGCACCCTACGCCCATCCTGTGCCAGACTACAGAGCAAGGCCACCGTAAACTGCTTTCATGCAGTAGTGGAGGTGAAAGCCAATAGCAGGCCATTCGCATACTGGAGGAACGTGCTGTGGCATGGTAGGTGAAGGGTGGACAGGGTGAGGTATACTGCAGCAGCACAAATTTGGGGCTCTCGAATACCCTTAGGGAAATCCGGCCCATGTATTTTTGCAGCCGCCATATGTAAAAACATAAAGTTTCAGGGAACAACTCAATGGAGAATGATGCTGAGCAAAGGTCGATTACAAAAATATCAGGAGGAGGAGGAGGCGGGGTACTGATCAGGAGGGCATTTGTGTCCGAGACTACTGGGAAGCAGGGAACAACAATGGCATTGACATCCCTAAGGTTTTGCACAAAGCGCCATTTTCATGGTCTTCCAAGCCCTAAGGTTTTGCACTAAGCACCATTTTCATGGTCTTCCACGCTTCGGGATAGTTAAGAAGGGAGTGTTGCATGGGCTGCTTGTGGGCCCGAGGATTCCCTGTTGCAGAGGTGATTCAATAACTGGTTTGATTCCCAAAACTGCTGCGGGTGATACGGGTATTGTTCCGTAAATAGTTCCGCCCAATCACGGTTCTGCATGGTTCTATTGCTGTGCCCACAGTGATTATGGGATGTCAGCTAAGGGTGGGCTGTCGTTGGAAGAGGCAGCGCCTGGGCCTTGTTTTGTAAAAGTAGATGTAGTAATGCGGGAGCACAGCGCACACAAAACTCGCCCTGTCCAATCAGTGTAAGCTCTACTAAAGTGTCTGTGTCTTGCCTAAAGGGTGTGAAATGTATTGTTGGTTGTGCGACATGCCCTATCATGGTTGTGAGATCTTTGGGGAGCCACGTGTTCTTAATTATAAAGGAATTGTGCGGGACTGCCGTTGGGTCTTTGCAGGCCAGCCTGCTCTGCGCTGAGTTGCACGTCTGCTGCAACACTCTGTGCTCTGGCAAAGTATCTGACAGTGATGGAAAGTGGGGAGGTGAGCTCGAGATGCGAGTCCATGAGTGGAGGATATGTTGATGATGGTTCCTGGGGGGCTGAAGCTGGACAGTGAAATTGACAGAAAAAACGGCCACCCACCTGCGAATGGGTGGAGGATGGAGGGGTAGTTGATATCCGAGAACGGAGAGGGTCAGGAAGGTCTAGGGTAGGTTCTGGCGGGCACAACCAGGGGCATAAGCAATATACTAATCTCAGAACGAACAGCAGGACTATTCCATTCTACTGTTTCAAACATCCTGGAGCCTTAGTGCACGGCCACATCCCAGAAAGTGCTGAAAATGGAGAAAGAAAGAACACAATAAGAATGGGCAATAAAAAGTGAATTTCACGAATTAGATTCTCGATTAGATTTCCTTTCCATTCCGCTGTGTCCAGGACAGAAATGAAGGAAACGGGAGAAATATTTGAACATATGACATCGCAATTCATTGGAATCATTTTCCCATTCGCCAGAACACCAAATAACGGCGGATAGAGTCACGGTAGGACTATGTTTCACAAAAAGCAATGAAATAACAGTCTCTCCTCGGTTTCAGTGAAAACTCAACTTGCCTGGAAAAAAAACAGCGGCAGTAAAGCTGCTTGTGAT
>NW_025200543.1:5178-6606 GCF_004010195.1 Chiloscyllium plagiosum | reverse complement strand
ATTATTGGAAACAATTGTGAGGATGAATCAACACTGACAAAGGTAAGGATCAACTCGGTTAGTCAACACGGATTTGGCAGAGGAAGATACTGTCTGAGGAATTCAGTTCAGTTTTTTTTAAAAATGGTGCTTAAGTATATTGATGAGGGCTGTGCAGATGATGTGGTTTACATGGACTTGAAGAAGTCCTTAAACAAGATCCAACATGGAATGCTGGTCCAAAAGGACTGGGTTCCAAGGCAAGTTGGCAAATTGGATGCAAAATTGGTTGATAGCATACTTTCACCAGTGGATGTACCACAGGGATCTGTGCAGGAACCATTGCTGGGTATTCTGTCAAATAGTAACTTTGACGTGAAAGCAGAAGGTATCAAGAGTCGGTTTGCAGATGACATGAAAGGTGAGGGTGTTGTTCACAGTGAGGAGGATGGTCTCTGTCTGCAGTCCAATGTTGATCGGATGATAATCTAAGCAGAGTTTAGTTCTGACTGAAGTGAGGTAATACTCTGTGGGATGTACGATAAGTGAAGGAGAGACATAATGAACGGTAGGTCCTTGCGGAGTACTGAGGAATACAGGGACCTTGGTGGACAAGTCCATAGATCCCTGAAGGTGTCATCACAGGGAGACAGGGAAAGGCATCTCAACTGGGAGCAGTAGAGGGACCCATATCCTGGTGGAGTGAATTGCTAGAGCTGCTTGAGAGAATATAACCAAGTCTGGCAGGTTGTTGGACCTTAAACAGTCGTAAGGCCAGAAAGAAGATTGAGGCTGGTACACAAGTTAAAGAGAGTGATTTCAAAAGACAAGGCAGGCAAGAACGAAGCAGGGAATGGGGGAAAACTGGTTTTTAAACTACATGTATTTCAATACAAGGGGCCTGACAGCTAAGGAAGATGAACTCAGGGCATGGAATGAAACATCAGACTGGGAGATTATATTTGTCACAGAAACACAGCCGAGGGAGGGGCAGGACGGGCAGCTCATTGTTGCAAGGTAGAGGGACTGCAGGAAGCATCGAAGGGGAGGCAAGAGAGGATGTGTGGTGATATGTTTTGATTGCATGAATCATCAGAGAAGTACTTAGAGAGGATATTCCTGTGGGATTGCCCAGTGAAGCTATGTTAATCGAACTGAGAAATAAGAATGGGTCATCACTTTGACACGACTGTACTGCTGACGCCTAATAATCAGTGGGAGACTGAGGAACAAATATGAGAAACTGAGGAGCTCAAAAAGGTTTTAAGAAAAGCCAGGAGGGGGCACGAGAAAGGCTTGGCAGAACGGATTAGAGAGAACACAAAGGGATTTTACACTTATGTGAGGAATAAGAAAATGGTCAAAGAAAGAGTAGGGCCGATCAGGGATAGCATAGGGAATTTGTGTGTGGAGTCTGAGGAGGTAGGGGAAGCCCTAAATGAGTTTTTT
>NW_025200543.1:0-5142 GCF_004010195.1 Chiloscyllium plagiosum | reverse complement strand
GAAACGAGAAATGCAATTGCTTCGCTACTTGCGAAGATCTTTGCATCCTCGCTCTCCACTGGAGTCGTACCAGAGGGCTGGAGAGAGGCAAATGTAACTCCTCTCTTCAAGAAAGGAAATAGGGAAATCACCGACAACTACAGACCAGTAAGTCTCGCGTCTGTCGTCTGCAAGGTGTTAGAAAGGATTCTGAGGGATCGGATTTGTGACCATCTGGAAGAGCATGGCTTGATTAAATGCAGTCAACACGGCTTTGTGAGGGGTAGGTCATGCCTCACAAACCTTATCGAGTTTTTTGAGGATGTGACTAGAAACGTTGATGAGGGTCGAGCTGTGGATGGGGTGTATCTGGACTTCAGCAAGGCATTTGATAAGGTTCCCCATGGTAGGCTCATTCAGAAGGTAAGGAGGAATGGGATACAGGGAAACCTAGCTGTCTGGATACAGAATTGGCTGGCCAACAGAAGACAGCGAGTGGTAGTAGAAGGAAAATATTCTCCCTGGAAGTCTCTGGTGAGTGGTGTTCCACAGAGATCTGTCCTTGGGCTTCTACTGTTTGTAAATTTTATTAATGACTTAGATGAGGGGATTGAAGGATGGGTCAGCAAGTTTGCAGACGACACAAAGGTTGGAGGTATCGTTGACAGTATCAAGGGCTGTTGTAGGCTGCAGCGGGACATTGACAGGGTGCAGAGATGGGCTGAGAGGTGGCAGATGAAGTTCAACATGGATAAATGCGAGGTGATGCGTTTTGGAATTTAGAATTTGAAAGCTGAGTACAGGATTAAGGATAGGATTCGTGGCAGTGTGGAGTAACAGAGAGATCTTGGTGTGCAGGTACATTAGTCCCTTAAAATTGCCACCCAAGTGGACAGGGTTTTTAAGAAAGCATATGGTGTTTTGGCTTTCATTAACAGAGGGATTGAGTTTAAGAGTCATGAGATCTTGTTGCAGCTCTATAAAACTTTGGTTAGACCGCACTTGGAATACCGCGTCCAGTTCTGGTCGCCCTATTATAGGAAAGATGTGGATGTTTTGGAGCGGGTTCAGAGGAGGTTTACCAGGATGCTGCCTGTACTTGAGGGCTTATCTTAAGAAGAGAGGTTGACTGAGCTCGAACTTTTTTCATTGGAAAAAAGGAGGAGGAGAGGGGACCTAATTGAGGTATACAAGACAATGAGAGGCATAGGTAGCGTCGATATCCAGAGACTATTTCCCAGGGCAGAAATGACTAATGCGAGGGGTCATAGTTTTAAGGTGGTTGGAGGAAAGTTCGAGGGAATGTCAGAGTCGGATTCTTTACACAGACACTTGTGAGAGCATGAAATGCATTGCCAGCAGCAATTGTGGAAGCAATGTCATTGGGGACATTTAAGAGACTACTGGACATGCATATGGTCACAGAAATTTGAGAGTGCATACATGAGGATCAGTGGTCGGCACAACATCATGGGCTGAAGGGCCTGTTCTGTGCTGTACTGTTCTATGTTCTATGTTGTATGTTCAAAAGGAAAATGTTTTCTATGTTTGTGCGATCCCAAACAAATTTTTAATATTGTGGAAGATGGGAAAGGTTTTTTATCACTGAGAAGGAAAAATAGCCGAATCATTAAATGTATTAAAAAAACGAAATATCTTTTTGGATGTACTTGCTTTGATCAAAGGGAATCGAAAGAAAGCAAGAATACGATGTTGCCATAAAGCATCACCAATGACCATATTGAATAGTCGAGCAAGCTCAAAATGATTACGTGCTATATTTTTCCACCTCGTCTCAATGATTCTGTATTCAATTCGAAGGGGGTCACTGATTCATTTCTTGTGCCACTACTCCATCAGTCACTCCAATTTTAAACATACCCAGTTTGGTGACATTGGAGAACCTGCAGGTCTCAGACCTATCTGGTTCAGCGCTAACAAATCTGTCAAGCTTATTTATTTATTCGTAACCACAAGACTATTACCTAGCAAAGCCTACGTAACCAAAGATACAGGAACTGCTCTCCAGATGGAATGTTGAATGAAGGCGACAATTTGCCAATTTAAATGATAGTCCAGGTATCCATTCACCTGAGCTATCAAGAATGTTAAAAAACGAAATATCTTTTTGGATGTACTTGCTTTGATCAAAGGGAATCGAAAGAAAGCAAGAATACGATGTTGCCATAAAGCATCACCAATGACCATATTGAATAGTCGAGCAAGCTCAAAATGATTACGTGCTATACTTTTCCACCTCGTCTCGATGATTCTGTATTCAATTCGAAGGGGGTCACTGATTAATTTCTTGTGCCACTACTCCATCAGTCACTCCAATTTTAAACATACCCAGTTTGGTGACATTGGAGAACCTGCAGGTCTCAGACCTATCTGGTTCAGCGCTAACAAATCTGTCAAGCTTATTTATTTATTCGTAACCACAAGACTATTACCTAGCAAAGCCTACGTAACCAAAGATACAGGAACAGCTCTCCAGATGGAATGTTGAATGAAGGCGACAATTTGCCAATTTAAATGATAGTCCAGGTATCCATTCACCTGAGCTATCAAGAATGTAAACTAATATGTTTCGCAGTTTATGACAAGCCAACTCCTTAATATCAATAGACAGTGCCACAAATCAACTTAGTCACATGCTATTCCCATATGCTTGTCGATTTTGCTTTTGAACAGCAAAAGCTCTTTATTGTTAACTTGGAAACAGTTCGACAAGTGAGAGTTGCAGACATGACAAAGACGAGGTAACAGATTGTACCTGGTGTTGTTAAGATGAAGTTCTGCTCACACAAGATGCAGGCGCTGCATGCTCACCAATGAGCAGTTGTATTTGCTGAAATACTTGTGCTCCAGCTGGTGGGCTTGATCTTAATGCGTACTCCACAGAAATGCGTCAAGAGTGTTAAATATGACTTTGGGATTCTCTGCTATCCATGTTGCTGGAAAGAAAGAGAGAGGGCTATGAGCTGTTGCGTCTCAGGCAGGAAAATAATTCTCCCTCCCTGAGTTCCAACATCTAAGAATTACTCTA
This sequence comes from Chiloscyllium plagiosum, assembly GCF_004010195.1. Taxonomy (NCBI): domain Eukaryota; kingdom Metazoa; phylum Chordata; class Chondrichthyes; order Orectolobiformes; family Hemiscylliidae; genus Chiloscyllium; species Chiloscyllium plagiosum. The sequence continues at coordinate 2,114 of NW_025200543.1, read as the reverse complement.
CAACCCCCGACTAAATTATATGAACTGCGTCGGAAATTTCCCAGAACAAAAAATACTCCCTTTATGGAAGTGCTACTTAATTTTACGTGGGTCAAGAAGTTTTTTATGTGATTCATGTTTTATAACATTTGTATGAAAATGCGGTTTTCTCTGGGTTTGGGCCACTTAACAAGAAGAACTAACCATTCTGACTATCCAATCTCCTCAAGGCCAGTATGGTTCAATCAGATCACTTCTCACTTTCAGGCCAAACGAACTAAACTGCGATAATATAAGCGCTTCATTACAGGAATGAGTGCAGATAAAGTACACTGTGCAGCTTCTAAAGCCATTATGTCTTTATGTTTCACTTAATGAGATGAAATTGCAAACAGTCTCACAAATGCCCTCTACAATGCAGTAGAACATGGCTGTGTTCATAGAACTTTGAAAACTACAACACAGTACAGTAACTTCGGCCCTCGATGTTGTGCAGATAATTTATCCTATCTAAAATCAAGCTAACTTGCATACCTTTCATTGTAGGATGGCCCATATGCCTAGCCAAAATTCGCTTACGTGTCCAAAAATATCTGATTCTAGTACCACAACTGGCAATGCATTCCACGCAATCACCATTTTCTGTGCAAATAACCCAGCTCTGACACCTCCCATAAACCTTACACCAAACAACTTAAAATTAGATCCCCTCATGGTAACCATTTTCACCATGGGAAAAAGTCTCCGTCTATCCACTCTATCTCTGCCGCTCATCATCTTTTACACCTCGAGCAAGTCACCACTCACCCTTCTCTACTCCAATAAGAAAACACCCTCGCTCCCTCAACTTTTCTTCGTCAAGTCCAGGCAGTTTCCTAGTAAATCTACTCTTCAACCTCTCTAAAGCTTCCACATCATTTCGATAATGAGGCAAACAGAACTCAACACAATATTCCAAACGTGATGTAACCAGGGCTCTGTACAGCTGCAGCATCAAAGCACAGCTCTAAAACACAATTCCCCTATTAATTAAAGCCAATATACCATATCTCGTCTAAAAAACCATGTCAACTCAGGTGGCAACTTAGAGGGAACTCTGGGCATGCATTCCAAGATCTCTGTTTTCCTCCACACTGCCAGGATTCCTGCCTTTAACTATGTAATAATAAATCAAATTCGCACTTGCAAAATGAAGTACTTCACACTTTTATTTAAGATTGCTATTTTAGAACTTCCCTCGATGTCCAACAGTCTTTTCGCATCAGAGAGCGGCGGGAGCTGGGCGGAAGAGAAGGCAGAGCGCAAAGCCGGTCGGGAAGGTAAGTGATTGTTATTTTAGAACTTACCTCGACGCCAACGGTCTTTTCGCATCAGAGAGCAGCGGGAGCTGCGCGGAAGTGAAGGTAGAGCGCAAAGCCGGTCGGGAAGGTAAGTGATTGTTATTTTAGAACTTCCCTCGACGTCCAACGGTCTTTTCGCATCAGAGAGCGGCGGGAGCTGGGCGGAAGTGAAGGCAGAGCGCAAAGCCGGTCGGGAAGATAAGTGATTGTTATTTGAATGGGTAGTACATGTCGGCACAGATGATGTCGGGAAGAAGAGGAGGAACATACTACAGTGGGACTTCGGAGAACTAGGAAGAAGACTGAAAAGCAGGACATACAAGGTGGTTATCTCCGGTTTGCTTCCAGTTCCTCGGGCTTGTGAGGCCAGAAACAGAGAGACAATGGACTTGAACTTGTGGCTGGGGAATTGGTGCAGGAAGCAAGGATTTAAATTCTTGGGTCGCTGGGGTATGTTCTGTGGAAAGCATAAATTCTACAAGAGAGACGGTTTGCACCTTAATAGGTTAGGGACCAGCATTCTGGCAGGCAGGTTTGCTCCTGCAACACAGCTACGTTTAAACTAAGTAGCGGGGGGAGGGGAAAAACTGGATGTTTAGAAGAAAATTGGAGGGAAAATTAGAACAAGGGAAGTCAAGAAATACAACTGTATCAATGAGGCAGAAAACTCAGAAAGGGATCATGCTGTTGTAAGATTGAGTGGAATAGGAGTTGATGGGAAGGGTGAGGGCAGTAACACATTAAAAATACTATACATGAATACACGAAGCATTAGAAATAAGACGGATGAGCTTG
>NW_025200542.1:0-6605 GCF_004010195.1 Chiloscyllium plagiosum | reverse complement strand
GCTTCTTCCCTGTCTTTGAACCGGGCCACCTGCACAAGGAATGCCAATGCGGAACTGCTTTTCGTGGAAGGATCAGAAGGTGGTAACTACACTTTCGAACAGAATGGTATATGATCAGAACCAGGTTGGAGAAAAAACTTTACAATGCTTTGCACAGTAATTAAATGGAGTTGCATTACATTTCACTACGAGAGCAAATTTGTTCAAGCAAATTCGAAGGCAGGTTTGCAGATGGGAAAGCAAGCAAGAAAGCTCCGTTCATGTCCATGTAAAAGGCTGCACTTGAAGAACAAAGCAGCTCCGGCCTCGTTTCGAACTGAGGACTTTTCGTGTGTTAGGCGAGCGTGATGACCGCGACATGACAGAACGCCCCGGCTGCGGCTCAGTGGCATCCAGAACTGAAAGTTGAAACCATTCCAACTTTCACCTTTCTGTTTCCAAGAGGTCGTTGTTTAATGGGATTGTTTAATTTCGGCTATGTGGTGAGTTTGCACGAGATACACCAAAGTATCTGTTTAGACGCGGTGTACCCCAATAACATCGCGTTGCTTACACCGGCTTTAAAGGATTACTTTTTAGCGGAGCTTGCCGTCGCAGTCTGTGGCACAATCATTTCGCCTGTTCGACTGCTCATGGGAAAGGTAGTATTGTGAAACACTGCAGAAACGAACGGCTTCCTTACTTTTGCTCCGACTGACCACATTCCGTGAATCTTCCGTGATTCTCAGTTGTGGATTTTTGCTGCCGGAAGTTACCTCAGAAACCCTGTTAATTCGTAATGTATTGAGCGAATCGCAAAACAGAAAGCATTTAACACGGAACACAAACAAAACTGGCATACCTAATGCATTTTCAGACACAGAAATGCATGAATGCTAAATGTGAGACAGTCTGGGGTTAAGAGCAATAAAGTAATCTCACAACTAACAACAGGGCAATTCCAAACTACTCTTTCAAACATACTGGAGCCTGAGTGCACCGCCACTTCCCAGACAATGCTGAAAAGAGAGAAAGAAAGAACATAATAAGAATGGGCCATAAGAAGTGAATTTCACCAATCACAGTCTCGATTAGATTACCTTTCCCTTCCGATGTCTCCAGGACGGAAATGAAGGAAATGGGAGAAATTCAATAACATATGACATCGAAATTCATTGGAACGATTTTCTCATTGGCCAGAAAACCAAATAACGACGAGCCGAGTCACCGCAGGACTTTGTTTCACAACAGCGATGAAATAACAGTCTTCATTCGGTTCCTGTAAAAACTCAACTTGCCTGGAACCGAAAGCAACAGTAGAGCTGCTTGCGAATTTCCGCGCGGGAGGCGAACACGACAATGACAGCACAGACGCTTCGGAAAATACTGCACTTTTCCGCACCACAGTTAATTCCCCGTGAAGCAAACCCATTGTTATTCTGTTTTAAACAGAAATGCATCACGGGTCGTAAGCAGCATTTTCACAAACTGCATCGGTGGAGACGATCAGCAGAAATGGCAGCGGCGGGATTCGAACCCACACCTCTGTCGCGGCTGGAACCTGGATCCACCGCGTTAGACCCCTCGGCCATGTGACCAGGCGACCGCGCGGCCCACTTTCTTGCACTTCCAATTGTGCTCCTGCATAACAACAGATGCAAAGTCACATGAAAATGGTTCCATGATCCCTCTCCGATTCGGACAGCTGCTGGGATGTGCACGTCTACAATATCAATTTCGCAGCAGATAATGATAGCCCATCAATCCAGACATAAATGAATGGTAAACTGAGTCTATCTTCTCAGACTCTTTTCAGCTACAAATGTATCCGTGAGTGCGTGAGAACATATGATCGGTTCTGATTTGGTCAAATAACCATGAGCTGCTTGGCATTACTGCAATTTCGATGCTTCCTTTGCTAAATGATTTCACCCATTGCTCGAAACTGGACGGCTTTCACGTTTACACGGAACATGAAACACACCGGACCACAGGGAAAATGCATAAAGCTGAGCAGGCCGTGTTCCACATCATACCATGCAGCATAGTTTCAGTCACTGTGTCTGTTTTTCAGAATAAGAGTTAAAAGAATGTTCTCCACCCTAAAACCGGAGGTCGCATTACAATCCGAGAACGACAGATCACATTGTGAGAATGCTCTGACCTCGGAGCCAGTTCTAGAAGCCACTTTCCTTGCCTTTTACCTTAACCGTGCAATGTGCTGCAGAGATGTTCACACCTGGACATGAGCCACATGGATACCAACTGAGTTGGAAACGTATGTGGGAATCGACGACAAGCGACTCAATAAATTTTGCTAAATTCCAGGGTGCTTTTTAGAAATGCAGTTTCTGTTCACCTCAATCAAAACGGCAGTTTCTGAACATAGTAACAGAAGTCAAAAGGTAATTACCTCACCCCACCCCCACTCCGGAAGAGGTGCTAACTGCTCTTGAGTGCTTTTTCTTCTCGTTCTAAGAGCTCTCACGCCTGAGTCACCTTCACGTCTCTGGTTGCTGAGTGAATCACAAAGAAGGAATTTCACCAGAGCTGCAACTGCTTCACTTCCCCACTCGCCCTACCTGTTTATATTTTCCTGCTCGTCAGTGGTTCAAAGAAAACCAAATGGATGCGATGTCATTCTGTAGCCTCTCTGTCGATTCCTCCGTTTCAGTTCCAACGTAGCCGAGAACACGGGGCGCACCTTAATACTAGCGACGCCATGAAAGCACAAGTCCAAAGGTTCCTCTGAGAGTGCAATTTCTTTCATTGCTGTTGCTGATTGAATGAGCCAGTAACGTGCGAACTGCTACAAAACATGATTCAGGACCTCTGGTGCCAATTCTCGCACGTTGAATAACAACAGACAGCTTCCAAATGACGCCTTTCAGAGACGACTTTGGGGTACATTTGACAGACAGACAAGTTCAGGAATTCGAGGTGCGCTGTGACACCTCGAACTCCTGAAGAAGCAAAAAATCTTCGTTCTTGTCCAAGTGAAAGGCTGCAGTTGAAGAACAACGCAGTTTCCGCCCAGTTTTGAATTCGGGGCCGTTCGCGCGTTAGGCGAACGTGATAACCACTCCACTACAGAAACAGACCGCAGCTGCTTGTGCTGCCGCTCAGTGGCATCCAGCACTGGAAGTTGAAGCCATTCTACGTTTCTCCTTTCTGTTTCCAATAGCTCGTTGTTGTCCAGCGTAATTGACATCTTTAAAACGTAAAAATAAGACCCGTGAAATTGATGGCAAAATATTGACAAAGGATTTCGTCAATGTTTGAACCGTAGGGCGAGGTGGAATAGGCTGGGACGACTTTCCCTGCAGCGTAACGGCTGCGACATGATCTTATGGAAGGGTTGTAAACTGAGTATTTACGTGTTTTACCCAAGTTGGGGTGAGTTGAAAACTCGAGAGCAAAGGTTTATGGTGAGTGGGCTGAAATTGACAAAGGCACATTTCCCACACAGAAGGTTGTGCGTGTTTGGAATGAGCTACCAGAGGAAGTAGAGGAAGCTATTACACTCAGAAAATTGCAAAGGTAATCGGATGAGTTTCTGGATAGGATGGGTTTAGAGGGATTTGGGCCAAATGCTGGGGAACGGGACTTGTTTAATTTTGGCTATGTGGTGAGTATGGACGAGATACACCGAAGTATCTGTTTCCACGCGGTGTACCCCAATAACGTCGTATTGCTTACACCGGCTTTAAAGGATTACTTTTTAGCGGAGCTTGCCGTTGCAGTCTGTGGCACAATCATTTAGTCTGTTCGACTGCTCACGGTAAAGGTAGTGTTGTGAAACACTCCAGAAACGAACGACTTCCTTACTTTTGCTCCGAATGACCATATTCCGTGAAATTTTCCCAGATCCTCCGTTGAGGATTTTTGCTGCTGGAAATTACCTCAGAAACCCTAATAACTTGTAATCTATTGAGCGAATCGCAAAACAGAAAGCATTTAACATGGAACACAAACAAAACTGGCAAACCTAATGCATTTTCAGACAATGCTAAATGTGAGACAGTCCGAGGGCATGAATCATAAAGTAATCTCACAACTAACAACAGGGCAATTCCAAACTACTCTTTCAAACATACTGCAGCATTAGAGCACAACCACTTGCCAGACAATGCTGAAAAGGGAGAAAGAAAGAACATAATAAGAATGGGCCGTAAAAAGTGAATTTCACCAATCACAGTCTCGATTAGATTACCTTTCCCTTCCGATGTCTCCAGGGCGGGAATGAAGGAAATGGGAGAAATTCAATAACATATGACATCGAAATTCATTGGAACGATTTTCCCATTCGCCGGAAAACCAAATAACGACGTGTCGAGTCACCGCAGGACTTTGTTTCACAACTGCGATGAAATAACAGTCTCCATTCGGTTCCAGTAAAACCTCAACTTACCAGGAACAGCAGAGCGGTTTGCGATTTTCCACGCGGGAGGCTAATACGATCATGACAGCAGAGACACTTTGAAATATTTGGCATTATGCCACACCACAGTTAATTCGCCGTGAAGGAAATGCATTTTTCTTTTGTTTTCAACATCAATACAGTGGAGACTGAAACAGCATTTTAACAAGCTGCAGCGTTGGAGTTGATCAGCATAAATGGCAGCGGTGCGACACGAACCGACTCCTCATTCAAAAACCAGGACCTGAATTCAGCACATTAGACTGCTTGGCCACACTACCAGCTGGTCCAACTACCAGCCGGCCACGCTCCCCATTTTCTTGCATTTCCAATTGTGCTCCTGCATAACAACAGATGCAAAGTCACATGAAAAGGGTTCCATGATCCCTCTCCAACTCGCACAGCTGCTGGGATGTGTCCGTCTACAATGTCAATTACGCAGCAGATAATGATAGCCTATCAATCCAGACAAAAATCAATGGTAAGCTAAGTCTATCTTCTCACACTCTTTTCAGCTACAAATGTATCTGTCAGTGCGTGAGAATATGGGTTCGCTTATGATTTGGTCAAATAACCATGAGCTGCTTGACATTACTGCAATTTCGATTCTTGCTTTGCTAAATGATTTCACCCATTGCTCGAAACTGGACGGCTTTCACGTTTACACGGAACACGAAACACACCGGACTACAGTGAACATGCACAAAGCTGAGCAGGCCGTGTTCCACATCATACTGTGCAGCATAGTTTCAGTCACTGTGTCGGTTTTATTTTTCAGAATAAGAGTCCCAAACAGGGTGCTTTTTAGAAATGCAGTTTCTGTTCATCTCAATCTAAAAGGCATTTTATGAACACAGTAACAGAAGTCAAAAGGTAATTACCTCACCCCACCCCCACTCCGGAAGAGGTGCTAACTGCCCTTGAGTGCTTTTTGTTCTGGATGTGAAGAGCTCTCACGCCTGACTCACCTTCACGTCTCTGGTTGCTGAGTGAATCACAAAGAAGGAGTTTCACCAGAGCTGCAACTGCCTCACTTCTCCACTCGCCCTCCCCGTTTTCATTTTCCTGCTCGTCAGTGATTTAAAGAAAACCAAATGGATGCGATGTCATTCTGAGGCCTCTCTGTCGATTCCTCCGTTTCAGTTCCAACATGACTTAGATCAGGGGGCGCACCTTAATACTAGGGACGCCATGATAGCACAGGTCCTGAGGTTCCTCTGAGAGTGTAATTTCTTTCATTGCTGTTGCTGATTGAATGAGCCACTAACGTGCGAACTGTGTCAAACATGATTCAGGACCTCTGGTGCCAATTCTCCCACGTTGAATAACGACAGGCAGCTTCCAAATGAGGTCTTTCAGAGACGACTTTGGGGTACATTTGACAGACAGACGAGTTCAGGAATCCGTGATGCGCTGTGACACCAGAGCATCAGCTTCTTCCCTGTCTTTGAACCGGGCCGCCTGCGTAAGGAATGCAAATGCTGTACTGCTTTTCATGGAAGGATCAGAAGGCGGTAACTACACTCTCTAACAGAATGGCATATGATCAGAACCTGTTTGGAGAAAAACTTTACAATGCTTTGCACAGTCATTAAATGGAATTGCATTACATTTCAATACCAGGGCAGATTTGTTCCAGCAAATTCGAAGGTAGGGTTGCAGAGGGGAAAGCAAGCAAGAATGCTCCGTTCTTGTCCAAGTAAAAGGCTGCAGTTGAAAAGCAAAACAGCTTCCGCTCAGTTTCGAACTGGGGACTTTTCGCATGGTAGGCGCAGGTGATGACCAATACACTACAGAAAAAAATTATCAGCCGCTCGTGCTGCGTCTCAGTGGTATCCGGCACTGAAAGTTGAAGCCATTCTACCTTTCCCCTTTCTGTTTCCAATAGCTCTTTGTTTTCCAGCGTAATTGACATCTTGAAAACGTTTAAAAAATGACACGCTTCCAACTCAGTTCCGACACGTTTCCAACTCAGTTGGTATCCATGTTGCTCATGTCCTGGTGTGAACGTGTCTGCAGCAAATTGCACGGTTAACGTAAAATGCAGAAAAACATACACACGAACCTGCACCAATACCTGTCTCCTGTTATTAAACAGTTATAGACAGAAACAGAAGCACGCAACCTTTCACCACTACCCTGTCTCTTGCCATTAACCAGATATATGCAGAAACACACTGACAACTCTCCACCAAAACCCTGTTTC